>NC_053392.1:609707021-609944521 GCF_905171765.1 Bufo bufo | reverse complement strand
GATACGAAATAGAAAGATTTGGTATATAATGATGCGATCTGGTTCGGATTGAGTGATGCCGCTTCTCGCACATCCTGACAGACATTATTTCAAGGGTCATAATTTTTAATTTCTTGCTTTTATTTGCCTCTACATAATGGAGGATTTTATTGGCTTTTCTCACCAGACGCAGCACCGAGCTCCCGCTGACATCAGTAATTAACGCCTTGGAAGACGTGATATTGGTGACTGATCGCGCACTCCAACTTATCAGCATAAATGTCCCAGTCCTTTACTCCGCCTGACTCCAGTTGCTGGTCTGACCCCAGGTCTCATCATCTTCACCACTACTTGGTGCCCTCAGAACCTCTAGGTGATGTCTGCAGGGGAAACCTTATAGTGAATCTCTACCCTTCATCCTCGTGTTGTTTTCTAGATCTGGAACTTTAAATGCCCTGTATGGATACAGATCTGAAACATAATTTTCTATCTGCAGCTACCACTAGGGGGAGCTTACTGTATACAGGGTTATTATTAAGCTCAATGTTTAAACAGTATACAGAGTGCTCCTGAGCTCCCTCTAGTGGTAACTGCAAGCAGGCAGAATATCGCTGGTACTTATCTTTCCCTGCTCATCGCTACCCTACTTCAACTTGGTGCAACTGGGTGATTTAAACCTTACTCTGGCTGCCCCCTGATTATTTAGGAGAGTTACCTGGGGTCCTGTCTTTTAGTTCTCCCATGGTACAAACACTTGTTATAGTCATTGTCATTGGATAGTGCTACTCTAATACATCACCTTAACCTGCAACATTGTCAGCCTTGCTACTCCATTAGCTCTGCAACATTGTCAGCTCTGCTACATCACCAACTCTGCAACATTGTCAGCTCTGCTACATCACCAACTCTGCAACATTGTCAGCTCTGCTACATCACCAACTCTGCAACATTGTCAGCTCTGCTACATCACCAACTCTGCAACATTGTCAGCTCTGCTACATCACCAACTCTGCAACATTGTCAGCTCTGCTACATCACCAACTCTGCAACATTGTCAGCCCTGCTACATCACCAACTCTGCAACATTGTCAGCAATGCTACATTTCCAGCTCCACACCATTTACTGCGCTGCTACTTCACCAACTCTGCAACATTGTAAGAGTTGCGGACAAGAATAGGCATATTCTATTAGTGCCGGCAATGTGCGGTCCGCAAAATGCGGAACACACATTGCCGTGTACGTTTTTTGCGGATCCACGGATCCGTGGATCCGCAAAACATGCTGCGGATGTGTGAATGGGGCCTTAGGCCTCTTGCATACAAACGTTGTTTTGTTTTTTGTTTCCATTCAGTTTTTCGGGTTCTGTATACGGACTGTATACAGAACCATTCAATTGAATGGATCCGCAAAAAAAACGGAAGGTACTCCGTATGCCTTCCGTTTCCGTATTTCCGTTTTTCTGTTCTGTTCAAAGATAGAACATGTCCTATTATTGTCCGCATAACGGACAAGGATAGGACTGTTCTATTAGGGGCCGGCTGTTCCGTTCCGCAAAAAAACGGAATGCACACGGACGTCATCTGTATATTTTGTGGATCCGCTGCCAGGGGCTTTTTGATTGCTATGCCTTTAAATAGATCTAGTTTCTGTGCCTCTTTGGCAGGTATAGCGAATGCTATAGGTGAAGTCAGCGTCTGCCGTCTTGCAAACAACCGGCGTCCGTAGAATCACGCACGTTTTTGTCTATGATGCAGGTTTGGAGCTTTGTATCACAAAAACTGGAACCCTGACCGCTATAAAGATGTATTAATATATGAATCAGAGCAGATATTCAAGGTCGGATATTCACTTTACGCTCCCAGCATCCTGAGGGTCTGCAGCGTATGGAACCCCTCCGTAGATAACATGAATTGGGTCACAATGAGACATCTTCTTCTTATCTTTTTCACATTTCCCCTTTTTCAGTCACTAGAATTTTCCAAAAAAACCTCTGGAAGCCTCCAGTAAAGGGGGTGTATGAGATCATTCCCAGTCTGTATTACAGGAGGAGGACTCCAGTTGGAGAGCAGAACGGAGGTTGGAATCTCATTAGTCCATGAATAGTCACAACGCGTTTCGCTTCTGCAGCTATTAACAAGCTGTTGGCCATTAACAAACTGGCCATGCTGGTTAGCGCCATGACAGAGCTGAAGCTGGAGCACAATGTAACCTTCTGCAGAATCAGATACTAATTGGGCAGAATGTGATGATCTTCATAGTCTGATCCTGTGTTGCAGCTCACATAATACCCCAGAGCTACATTCACAATTCTGCAGCGTCAGAGCTGAAATTCTGCGTAAGCACAGAGCATGAGCGATGGATGGACGAACGACTACACACACTACTGTGCAAAGAGTAGGGGAAGACGCCTTCACCCAACCAAAAATGGTGTCATGAATCCGCTATGTACAAGGGGCACAATGGCTGGTACTGTAAAGAGGGCACTGTGCCTGCCACTGTTATGGGGACGTTATGACTGTCATTATTATTATGCGGGCACTGTGTTTGTCAGTGTTATGTGGGCACTGTGGCTCTCACAATGATGAAGGATACTGTGCTCTTCACAGTTATGGGGGAACTTGTATGTCACTATTATAGGGGCACTATGGCATTTATTGTTTTGAGACACTATCACTGTCTCTACAATGGGTGCACTAAGGCTGTCACCTTTTATGGAAATACTTGGCTGACAATGTTATGGGGACAATGTGGCTATCAGTGTTATGGGGACACTGTGACTGTCAATGTTGTGTGGACACTATGGCTGTCGGTGGTGTTATGGGGACACTATGGCTGTTGGTGTTGTGGGGACACTATGGCTGTCAGTGTTATGGGGACACTGTGGCTGTCAGTGTTATGGGGACACTGTGGCTGTCAGAGTTATGGGGACACTGTGGCTATCAGTGTTATAGGGACACTATGACTGTCAATGTTGTGAGGACACTATGGCTGTCGGTGGTGTTATGGGGACACTATGGCTGTCGGTGGTGTTATGGGGACACTATGGCTGTCGGTGTTATGGGGACACTATGGCTGTCAGTGTTATGGGGACCCTATGGCTGTCGGTGTTATGGGGACACTATGGCTGTCAGTGTTATGGGGACACTGTGGCTGTCAGTGTTATGGGGACACTGTGGATGTTAGTGTTATGGGGACAATACAGCTGTCAATGTTGTGAGGACACTATGGCTGTCGGTGTTATGTGGGCACTGTGGCTCTCATAATGATGGCGGATACTGTGCCTTTCAGAGTTATGGGGGAACTTGTATGTCACTAATTTAGGGGCACTATGACCTTTATTGTTTTGAGACACTATCACTGTCTCTACAATGGGTGCACTATGGCTGTCACCTTTTATGGAAATACTTGGCTGACAATGTTATGGGGACAATGTGGCTATCAGTGTTATGAGGACACTATGACTGTCAATGTTGTGTGGACACTATGGCTGTCGGTGGTGTTATGGGGACACTATGGCTGTTGGTGTTGTGGGGACACTATGGCTGTTGGTGTTGTGGGGACACTATGGCTGTCAGTGTTATGGGGACACTGTGGCTGTCAGTGTTATGGGGACACTATGGCTGTCAGTGTTATGAGGACACTGTGGCTGTCAGAGTTATGGGGACACTGTGGCTATCAGTGTTATGGGGACACTATGACTATCAATGTTGTGAGGACACTATGGCTGTCGGTGGTGTTATGGGGACACTATGGCTGTCGGTGGTGTTATGGGGACACTATGGCTGTCGGTGTTATGGGGACACTATGGCTGTCAGTGTTATGGGGACACTATGGCTGTCGGTGTTATGGGGACACTATGGCTGTCAGTGTTATGGGGACAATATGGCTGTCAATGTTGTGAGGACACTATGGCTGTCGGTGTTATGGGGACACTATGGCTGTCAGTGTTATGGGGACACTGTGGCTGTCAGTGTTATGGGGACACTGTGGATGTTAGTGTTATGGGGACAATACAGCTGTCAATGTTGTGAGGACACTATGGCTGTCGGTGTTATGTGGGCACTGTGGCTCATAATGATGGCGGATACTGTGCCTTTCAGAGTTATGGGGGAACTTGTATGTCACTAATTTAGGGGCACTATGACCTTTATTGTTTTGAGACACTATCACTGTCTCTACAATGGGGACACTATGGCTGTCACCTTTTATGGAAATACTTGGCTGGCACTGTTATGGGGACACTATGCTGTCAGTGTTATGGAAACACTATGGCTGTCAGTGTTATGGGGAAACTATGACTGTCAGTGTTATGGGGACACTGTGGCTGTCAATATGATGAGGACACTATGGCTGTCAGTGTTATGGGGACAATACGGCTGTCAGTGTTATGGGGACACTATGGCTGTCAGTGTTATGGGGACACTATGACTGTCAGTGTTATGGGGACACTATGACTGTCAGTGTTATGGGGACACTGTGGTTGTCAGTGTTATGGGGAAGCTGTGGCTGTCAATGTGATGAGGACACTATGGCTGTCAGTGTTATGGGGACAATACGGCTGTCAGTGTTATGGGGACACTATGGCTGTCAGTGTTATGGGGACACTATGGCTGTCAGTGTTATGGGGACACTATGGCTGTCAGTGTTATGGGGACACTATGACTGTCAGTGTTATGGGGACACTATGACTGTCAGTGTTATGGGGACACTGTGGCTGTCAGTGTTATGGGGACACTATGACTGTCAGTGTTATGGGGACACTGTGGCTGTCAGTGTTATGGGGACACTGTGGCTGTCAGTGTTATGGGGACACTGTGGCTGTCAATATGATGAGGACACTATGGCTGTCAGTGTTATGGGGACAATACGGCTGTCAGTGTTATGGGGACACTATGGCTGTCAGTGTTATGGGGACACTGTGGCTGTCAGTGTTATGGGGACACTGTGGCTGTCAATATGATGAGGACACTATGGCTGTCAGTGTTATGGGGACAATACGGCTGTCAATGTGATGAGGACACTATGGCTGTCAGTGTTATGGGGACAATACGGCTGTCAGTGTTATGGGGACACTATGGCTGTCAGTGTTATGGGGACACTATGACTGTCAGTGTTATGGGGACACTATGACTGTCAGTGTTATGGGGACACTGTGGTTGTCAGTGTTATGGGGAAGCTGTGGCTGTCAATGTGATGAGGACACTATGGCTGTCAGTGTTATGGGGACAATACGGCTGTCAGTGTTATGGGGACACTATGGCTGTCAGTGTTATGGGGACACTATGGCTGTCAGTGTTATGGGGACACTATGGCTGTCAGTGTTATGGGGACACTATGACTGTCAGTGTTATGGGGACACTATGACTGTCAGTGTTATGGGGACACTGTGGCTGTCAGTGTTATGGGGACACTGTGGCTGTCAGTGTTATGGGGACACTGTGGCTGTCAATATGATGAGGACACTATGGCTGTCAGTGTTATGGGGACAATACGGCTGTCAGTGTTATGGGGACACTATGGCTGTCAGTGTTATGGGGACACTGTGGCTGTCAGTGTTATGGGGACACTGTGGCTGTCAATATGATGAGGACACTATGGCTGTCAGTGTTATGGGGACAATACGGCTGTCAATGTGATGAGGACACTATGGCTGTCAGTGTTATGGGGACAATACGGCTGTCAGTGTTATGGGGACACTATGGCTGTCAGTGTTATGGGGACACTATGACTGTCAGTGTTATGGGGACACTATGACTGTCAGTGTTATGGGGACACTGTGGTTGTCAGTGTTATGGGGAAGCTGTGGCTGTCAATGTGATGAGGACACTATGGCTGTCAGTGTTATGGGGACAATACGGCTGTCAGTGTTATGGGGACACTATGGCTGTCAGTGTTATGGGGACACTATGGCTGTCAGTGTTATGGGGACACTATGGCTGTCAGTGTTATGGGGACACTATGACTGTCAGTGTTATGGGGACACTATGACTGTCAGTGTTATGGGGACACTGTGGCTGTCAGTGTTATGGGGACACTGTGGCTATCAGTGTTATGGGGACACTGTGGCTGTCAATATGATGAGGACACTATGGCTGTCAGTGTTATGGGGACAATACGGCTGTCAGTGTTATGGGGACACTATGGCTGTCAGTGTTATGGGGACACTGTGGCTGTCAGTGTTATGGGGACACTGTGGCTGTCAATATGATGAGGACACTATGGCTGTCAGTGTTATGGGGACAATACGGCTGTCAATGTGATGAGGACACTATGGCTGTCAGTGTTATGGGGACAATACGGCTGTCAGTGTTATGGGGACAATACGGCTGTCAGTGTTATGGGGACAATACGGCTGTCAGTGTTATAGGAACACTGTGGTTGTCAATGTTATGGCTGTCACTGTAATGGGAGTACTGTATATTAACGTGGGGGCATATTGGGAGTGTGATCTCTATTTTAGGGGCAGGTGTATGGCCCGCACACATTACCTCCTTGGAGTAATTTCTCTTGTAGTAGAAAAGTATGATGTAAATAAAGTATGATATGACCCAGTACCAGGAGGTAGCAGGTAAAGCTGTGGAGTAATATGTGCAGGTCATGTGGAGAGCTATTGGTGTGAACAGTTGGGGTGCGGTACATGCATGACCTCTAATCACTGCTTGAACACAATACAGTCAGGAGACTAATTATTGTCTCGTCCTCGAGGACTACTCTCCGCACTCTGAATGAAGCTTGAGAAACGCTCCCTGGCAGTCTGGCTCGCTCTCCTCTTCTGTCCAGATGGATGTCTCTAGGCTGGAGGATCACTCGTGTGTTATATTATGGGGCCCGCAGCCTCTACAGCAGACCTAATGGCACGTTATATCACAAGTCCTTTTAAAGGGACCATCTGGTATTACAGCAGAACAAAAGCAAAAAAAGAAATAAAAATAACCTCATGAAGGCTTGTCCTTAAAGCCATAAAGTTTTTATTTTCCATCAGTGTAGCTGTATGAGGACTGTCTTTTGCGGGATGACATACATGTGACTTTTTGATAATTTTATATTCAATTTTTTGCAGACGGAATGAACAAAATGCAGCAAATCTGTAGTTTTTATGTCTTTTCTCCAAACTGCTTGCAATTTTTTTTCTTCCAGGGCACGGTCTGGATCCAAGGACTTCAGCTTTTCCGAAATTTGGATATTCTACATCTCTTAGGCTGGTTTCATATGGGCGTCATGTTTTAGGGCCGGATAAGATGCGGGTGCGTTGCGGGAAAATGCACAATTTTTCAGCGCGAGTGCAAAACATTGTAATGCGTTTTGCACGCGCGTGAGAAAACTCAGCATGTTTGGTACCCGGACTTCTTCACAGAAGTTCGGGTTTGGGATCTGTGTTGTGTAGATTGTATTATTTTCCCTTATAACATGGTTATAAGGGAAAATAATAGCATTCTGAATACAGAATGCATAGTACAATAGGGCTGGAGGGGTTAAAAAAAAATAAAAATAATAATGTAACTCACCTTAATCCACTTGTTCGCGCAGCCGGCATCTCTTCTGTGTTCTTCTTTGAGGAATAGGACCTTTGATGACGTCACTGCGCTCATAACATGGTCCATCACACGATCTTTTACCATGGTGATGGACCATGTGATGTGCGCAGTGACGTCACCACAGGTCCTTTTCCTGTGCACAGCAAAAATGAAGACAGAAGAGATGCCGGCTACGCGAACAAGTGGATTAAGGTGAGTTAAATTATTATTATTTTTTTTTTAACCCCTCCAGCCCTATTTTACTAAGCATTCTGTATTAAGAACGCTATTATTTCCCTTATAACCATGTTATAAGGGAAAATAATAATGATTGGGTCCCCATCCCGATCGTCTCCTAGCAACTGTGCGTGAAAATCGCACCGCATCCGCACTTGCTTGCGGATGCTTGCGATTTTCACGCAGCCCCATTCACTTCTATGGCCTCTTTCACACGGGCGTCCCAGATTTGCTCCGAATGCGTCGCGTTGCCCCGAAACCCGCACGAGTGCACACGCAATTTGAGTTAGTTTTGACTGCGATTGCGTTGCTCAGTTTTTATCACGCAGGTGCAAAGCGTTTTGCACGTGCGTGATAAAAAACTGAATGTGGTACCCAGACCCGAACCCGGATTTCTTCACTGAAGTTTGGGTTTGGGTTCAGTGTTCTGTAGATTTTATTATTATCCCTTATAACATGATATCACATGATCTAACCTGTCAGAGGAATGTTGTAAATAACAAAAAAAAAACGGTGCCAAAACAGCTATTTCTTGTTACCTTGCCTCACAAAAAGTGTAATATAGAGCAACCAAAAATCATATGTACCCTAAACTAGTACCAACAAAACTGCCACCTTATCCCGTAGTTTCCAAAATTGGGTCACATTTTTTCAAATGTGACATGGCAACTTAAAATTATCCCAGTGAAATCTGCTTTCCAAAAACCATATGCGTTCCTTTCCTCCTGCGCCCTGCCGTGTGCCCGTACAGCAGTTTACGACCACATGTGGGGTGTTTCTGTAAACTACAGAATCAGGGCCATAAATATTGAGTTTTGTTTGGCTGTTAACCCTTGCTTTGTTAGTGGAAAAAAATTATTAAAATGGAAAATCTGCCAAAAAAGTTAAATTCTGAAATTTCATCCCCATTTTCCATTAATTCTTGTGGAACACCTAAAGGGTTAAGAAAGTTTGTAAAATCAGTTTTGAATACCTTGAGGGGTGTAGTTTCTAAAATGAGGTCATTTCTGGGTGGTTTCTATTATGTAAGCCTCACAACAGTGACTTCAGACCTGAACTGGTCCTCAAAAAGTGGGTTTTGGAAATTTTCCGAAAAATTTCAAGATTTGCTTCTAAACTTCTAAGCCTTCTAACGTCCCCAAAAAATAAAATGGCATTCACAAAATGATCCAAACATGCAGTAGACATATGAGGAATGTAAAGTAGTAACTATTCTTGGAGTTATTACTATCTATTATAAAATGAAATTTCCCATTTTTCTAAATTTTTGGTATAAATAAAAATGAAATTTTTGGACTCAATTTTACATTTTTAAATGTGACGAGAAAACAATCTCAGAATGGCCTGGATAAGTAAAAGCTTTTTAAAGTTATCACCACATAAAGTGACACAGGTCAGATTTGCTAAAAATGCCCTGGTCCTTAAGGTGAAAAATGGCAGGGTCCTGAGGGTGAAAAATGGCAGGGTCCTGAAAGGATTAAAAATTAAACAAAGCAAACATAAAAAAAACCAGAATAAATATAAATTGTTATCTACATTCCACTGAAATATTTCATCAGATAATGGCTGTTCCGGCTCGGAGGACAGATCTCAGGTGGAGCCCCCTCCCCCATATTTACAGTGATTGTTTATTCAGGGCTCCGGCCTCCGGCGGGGACGATAAATCAGAACATTTGTTTTATTACATTTGATGCTGTCTCCAGGACTATTATATCTCTCTGTTTGCAGCTCCTTCTGGGACGTGTTCATGGCACTTTGCTGCTACGCTGGGTTTCTGCAGATTACAATATTAAGTACGTTAAGATTTTTCGCTTGCTAAAGTGTTTGGGAATCAGTCCCTCGACAATCTTTTGTTTTTCTGCATCTTTGATCTAGGAAAAATTAAATTAGTGGTAAAAATGGAAAACAAAGCGGAAAAAATATCACTGCGAGAAACCGGGTAGAGATACAAAATTGGGATGTTCCTCTAAAATCAGCATTTTATGTGTAAAGGGGTTTCTCACCCCCAAGGGGCCTTTTCGGCAGACCTCACAACGTGGCTGAACCTGTGGTGCTTGCAATGACTGGCTGCAGCGGTGACGTGTCCCCCAAGCGTTACGTAACTGGGTCACGTGACCCACATGAAACCAGATGTTGAAATGGGGAGACTGGAGAGCTGCAATGGTGGCAGAGTCTGGGGATCAGGTAAGTTTGATTCCCTCTGCAGGTCCGGCCATGGTGGGGATCTACCCAAAAAAACCTCAACAACCCCTTTAAAGGGCTTGTCTTAAGAACACAAAAATCCAAATTGAAGCAACTTTGTAAATATTCTTCATCATAAATGTCCTACCATTTCATTTCTGCAGAGTGAGTGTAAGTCCTACAGCTAGCTGGTGGTGCTGCTGGGTCTGACATAAATCCATCAGAGCTCTGCTACCATTTCTGACCCCTCTCTCTCTCTGCTCCACCCCTCCCTTCTCTCAGTGTGGGAGGGGGAGGACGTTGTACAAGGCAGATCTGAGAATGGAGAAGAGGGAAAGCCTCTGAGGGGGGCAGGTCACACAGGCTGAAATTAGGGAGAAGAGCCCACACAAAGCAGTCTGCAGGGGGAAGGCAGCAGCATCCTGGGCACACTGATCCAGCAGGTATTACTGGGGGAAACACATCCACATGAGCAGAATTGACAAGCAGGGGATCTGAAAATGAATGAAGGAATGAAGATTGCAGCCTGAAACTTACTACAACTTTTTTACTCAAGGTAACCACTAGCCAAGCTGGCCATACACTTGAGACAAAAGGTGACCAAACCCAGTGGGACTGGGCAATAATTTCATGTATATGGGGAAGCAAAAGTTGTCATGTTTATAAGCCAGGAGCTGGGACTCAGCTTCTGTCCTGCTCGGCTTTGATACATTGTAGCCAATGTGATCAGTTACATTCAGATACAATGTTTCTGTTTTGTAATTGAATAAAATGGCGACAGATGGTTCTGCGATGTGCAGAACCCTCTTGCCTGCTGAATGAAAGGGAAGATGATTAAGATTTACAGTACAAACATGGAAGCTTTTATTGCTGCCTTCAAACTAAAAACACTCCAGAGACGCCAGGGATTTCAGCATGATCATCGCGTGATTAACTGAAGTTCTCAGATCTGATGAACCCTACGGGATACAGAAGGGGAAAGAACCAATTGCTTGAGACTATTAGAAACCAAACAGATGAGAATCTGTAAATGTTGCCACAGTTTTGAATTTTTTTAGGTTTAAACTTTATTAAAAAAATCATATTGGCACTCACTTGGGACCACAGGTGGCGACATACATCAGGCATCTGACGGCCAAGGGAATCTATAGGACTATACGACCTTCTCACCCAAATACTGCGTAAGTCCGCCTGTATGGTTTGGCTCAAAGGCATGTTATTTGGATTGGAAGGTAATCAGCTGCCAATCGCCATTGGTGCTGCTTATCTCCAAGTAAAACAACCAAATACAAAGCCAACTAAAATTGAAAGGGGTTGTCTGGTTTAGAAAACCAGGAACTTCAAGGTTATAAGGGGATCTCCCCCATTCAGGACCCTCATCTATTAACCAGATGTGATACAAAAAGTAATTCTCACTTCTGAGGACCATTGCATGAGCAGCCTATTGATATAAATGGGACTGTGTAATACTACATTTCCCCTGGGGTGGCGCTGCAGAAGAATCAAACACCTGTGACCAGGTTCCTCCTCAGATCGGATTGATCACTGGGGGTCCCAACATTCAACAGCAGGTTACCATTGGCAGCGTCTTCTAGGAAACAGAGACCATGCTGTACTTGCACTGGAGAACCCCTTTAAGGCTACATGCACACAACCGTGCGCCCCCCCGTGGCCGTATTGCGGCACACAATACAGTGGGTCAGCGTTACACGGGCACCGGTCGTGTGCATTCCGCATCACGGATCGCACGGATTCTCTTGAATGAGTCCGCAATCACGGAGATGCGGAAGGGAGGCACGGATCGGAACCCCACGGAAGAACTACGGAGAATACAAGCAGTAGATGGCTCCCCTTTAGGTGTCGGTGACATCTTCCAGCCTCAGTAACATGCCTTTAGTTTTGCCTTTAGTCATCAGCTCCCTGACGTCACCACTAGGGGGCTGATCTGTATACATCCCTATGTGTCTATTATTGTCCCCTATAAGAGCTGCATACAAATGTGCCCTCTAGTGGTAACAACAGGTAGCAGAGATTTTTACACGTATATTTGGTATTTGGACAGGGGAACAGTGTAGGTACTAAGAACTATCCAAAATTTGTAACAGGGCCCCCTATCTGCCATATTCTGGTGTCTTTATATGTGGCAAAGGGACCTTTAGCCCCCCCCTCTGGAACCAGGGCCGGGGTGCAACTACCAACTCTGCACCCCTCCATATAGATGCACCCCTATAGCACCATGCTGTTCCTCATGGGTGGTGACGAATAAGTGCCCGCCCTTCTGCCTTGAGTGGAGGAGGGGCTGTGGTGATAAGAGGATAGAGCAGGAGGAGACCCCCTTTAGTGCCTTTGCTCTTGGTCTCCTCTTTGTATGTAAACCCCCTATTTATAATTATTTGTATTTTTCCATTTAGAAAGTTGTAAGAATTTTCCAGAAGCTCACCTGAGCGCCACCCTCATGAATAGTAATGAAATCTTGTTAATATTCATACTCCAGTTTTAAACATTAATACTTTGACTTTCGCATTTTCCATCCCTGTTTGTCCCCCTGTGATGGTGAGAGATAGGAATTAAACATGAGAGATCACGTGTAACCGAAATGTGAGTGTGGAGGGGATGCAGAGCTGAGACTGTAGGTGAAGCAGTAAAGAGTGTGTCTGAGAACCTTCTGGGGCACAGGGTATTGCTCAATGTGGACTAGGATAGCGGACCCTGTGACAGCTGTGACATCACAAGAGAGTGCAGTCAGGCAGGCAGCTGTGACATCACAAGAGAGTGCAGCCAGGCAGGCAGCTGTGACATCACAAGAGAGTGCAGTCAGGCAGGCAGCTGTGACATCACAAGAGAGTGCAGTCAGGCAGGCAGCTGTGACATCACAAGAGAGTGCAGTCAGGCAGGCAGCTGTGACATCACAAGAGAGTGCAGTCAGGCAGGAAGCTGTGACATCACCAGAGAGTGCAGCCAGGCAGGCAGCTGTGACATCACAAGAGAGTGCAGTCAGGCAGGCAGCTGTGACATCACAAGAGAGTGCAGTCAGGCAGGCAGCTGTGACATCACAAGAGAGTGCAGTCAGGCAGGCAGCTGTGACATCACAAGAGAGTGCAGTCAGGCAGGCAGCTGTGACATCACAAGAGAGTGCAGTCAGGCAGGCAAATGTGATATCACAAGAGAGTGCAGTCAGGCAGGCAGCTGTGACATCACAAGAGTGTGCAGTCAGGCAGGCAGCTGTGACATCACAAGAGAGTGCAGTCAGGCAGGAAGTTGTGACATCACAAGAGAGTGCAGTCAGGCAGGAAGCTGTGACATCACAAGAGAGTGCAGTCAGGCAGGAAGCTGTGACATCACAAGAGAATGCAGTCAGGCAGGAAGCTGCGACATCACAAGAGAGTGCAGTCAGGCAGGCAGCTGTGACATCACAAGAGAGTGCAGTCAGGCAGGAAGCTGTGACATCACAAGAGAGTGCAGTCAGGCAGGAAGTTGTGACATCACAAGAGAGTGCAGTCAGGCAGGAAGCTGTGACATCACAAGAGAGTGCAGTCAGGCAGTAAGCTGTGACATCACAAGAGAGTGCAGTCAGGCAGGAAGCTGTGACATCACAAGAGAGTGCAGTCAGGCAGGAAGCTGTGACATCACAAGAGAATGCAGTCAGGCAGGAAGCTGTGACATCACAAGAGTGCAGTCAGGCAGGAAGGTGTGACATCACAAGAGAGTGCAGTCAGGCAGGCAGCTGTGACATCACAAGAGTGTGCAGTCAGGCAGGAAGGTGTGACATCACAAGAGAGTGCAGTCAGGCAGGCAGCTGTGACATCACAAGAGTGTGCAGTCAGGCAGGAAGGTGTGACATCACAAGAGAGTGCAGTCAGGCAGGAAGCTGTGACATCACAAGAGAGTGCAGTCAGGCAGGAAGCTGTCACATCACAAGAGAGTGCAGTCAGGCAGGAAGCTGTCACATCACAAGAGAGTGCAGTCAGGCAGGAAGGTGTGACATCACAAGAGAGTGCAGTCAGGCAGGAAGCTGTGACATCACAAGAGTGTGCAGTCAGGCAGGAAGCTGTGACATCACAAGAGAGTGCAGTCAGGCAGGAAGCTGTGACATCACAAGAGAGTGCAGTCAGGCAGGAAGGTGTGACATCACAAGAGAGTGCAGTCAGGCAGGAAGCTGTGACATCACAAGAGAGTGCAATCAGGCAGGAAGCTGTCACATCACAAGAGAGTGCAGTCAGGCAGGAAGGTGTGACATCACAAGAGTGCAGTCAGGCAGGCAGCTGCGACATAACAAGAGTGTGCAGTCAGGCAGGCAGCTGTGACATCACAAGAGAGTGCAGTCAGGCAGGAAGCTGTGACATCACAAGAGAGTGCAGTCAGGCAGGAAGCTGTGACATCACAAGAGAGTGCAGTCAGGCAGGAAGCTGTGACATCACAAGAGAGTGCAGTCAGGAAGGAAGGTGTGACATCACAAGAGAGTGCAGTCAGGCAGGAAGCTGTGACATCACAAGAGAGTGCAATCAGGCAGGAAGCTGTCACATCACAAGAGAGTGCAGTCAGGCAGGAAGGTGTGACATCACAAGAGTGCAGTCAGGCAGGAAGCTGTGACATCACAAGAGAGTGCAGTCAGGCAGGAAGCTGTGACATCACAAGAGAGTGCAGTCAGGCAGGAAGCTGTGACATCACAAGAGAGTGCAGTCAGGCAGGAAGCTGTGACATCACAAGAGAGTGCAGTCAGGCAGGAAGCTGTGACATCACAAGAGAGTGCAGTCAGGCAGGAAGCTGTGACATCACAAGAGAGTGCAGTCAGGCAGGAAGCTGTGACATCACAAGAGAGTGCAGTCAGGCAGGAAGCTGTGACAGCACAAGAGAGTGCAGTCAGGCAGGAAGCTGTGACATCACAAGAGTGTGCAGTCAGGCAGGCAGCTGTGACATCACAAGAGTGTGCCAGTCAGGCAGGAAGCTGTGACATCACAAGAGAGTGCAGTCAGGCAGGAAGCTGTGACATCACAAGAGAGTGCAGTCAGGCAGGAAGCTGTGACATCACAAGAGAGTGCCAGTCAGGCAGGCAACTGTGACATCACAAGAGAGTGCAGTCAGGCAGGCAGCTGTGACATCACAAGAGAGTGCAGTCAGGCAGGAAGCTGTCACATCACAAGAGAGTGCAGTCAGGCAGGCAGCTGTGACATCACATGTCGTACGTTTTATTCCGGCCGCCTCTCGGCATGTTTGCCGTGCTGCCGCCGATACTCCGGCCCGTCCCCATTATAGTCAATGGGGCCAGAGCAGAAGTCCGGGGGCACACGTGCACTAGCGGCAGCACGGATCCGACAGGCTGTTCACCCGCTGGAAGAGCCTGCCGGAGTTCCTTGCCGCTAGTGTGAAAGTACCCTTAGGCAGGAAGCTGTGACATCACAAGAGAGTGCTAGACAGGCAGGCAACTGTGACATCACAAGAGAGTGCTAGACAGGCAGGCAGCTGTGACATCACAAAAGAGTGCTAGACAGGCAGGCAACTGTGACATCACAAGAGAGTGCTAGACAGGCAGGCAATTGTGACATCACAAGAGAGTGCTAGACAGGCAGGCAACTGTGACATTACAAGAGAGTGCTAGACAGGCAGGCAATTGTGACATCACAAGAGAGTGCTAGACAGGCAGGCAATTGTGACATCACAAGAGAGTGCTAGACAGGCAGGCAACTGTGACATCACAAGAGAGTGCTAGACAGGCAGGCAATTGTGACATCACAAGAGAGTGCTAGACAGGCAGGCAACTGTGACATCACAAGAGAGTGCTAGACAGGCAGGCAACTTTGACATCACAAGAGAGTGCTAGACAGGCAGGCAACTGTGACATCACAAGAGAGTGCTAGACAGGCAGGCAACTGTGACATCACAAGAGAGTGCTAGACAGGCAGGAAGCTGTGACATCACAAATGCTGTTCTGTTAGGTTAATGCTGTGACATCATAACTGGGTTCCAGAAAGCAGCTGTGACACAAGGTGGAGGCCGTGAAGGTGCTGAGACATCACATATGTCTTTCTCTCAGGCTATCATTATGGTGATATATATATATGAGGCCGCTCTCATCTTGCTGGAGCTGTATCCTATTTTTATGTTAATGTGCAGGAGGCTGGAGATACATTGTTGCGTTCTGAGATACAATGTTTCCTTTTCTAGAGGCTTCTGTAAGATGAAAATGACATTAATCGACCTCCTCTGGGCTCCAGGCGTCCCCGAGACCGAAGGGTTAAACGCCCCTCGGTTTCCATGAGTTTGATTGACAGGTGGACCAGCTCTGTGTGTGGCTGATACTTAAGCCACAATTTTCCTACAAGGACCTATTTTACTATTACACAATTATTCAATCAAGTCAGTCCGAGAAACGCGTCGGCGGCAGCTGCTGCTAGTGCCGGCCCCAGGCATAAAATCATAAAACGACATCACATCCCGCTCCCTCATTAAAACGCCTATTTAATTTGGCCTTACAAACATCTTATTGCTATAAAATATGAGATAATCGGCAATGGAGAATATCGGGTGCCGCTTATCTAAGGAGAAACAATGGATCAGACACGTAGAGATCCACATTTTTTTTCGATCCCTGTTTCCATACACTGTCCCCATAATAGGTTTTAGTCCTGCTGAGCTTGTGGCGGTCTAGTACTTATACACAGTATCCAATTAAAACAGGATGGGCTGCAGTGTAAAGCATGGGGGAGGGGGCTTGGAACAGAAAGGAGGTAGATTTTAAGATCTCAATGGACAATGCAGTCACTGATTTTAGAGGTGCCACAATGGGAGTAAATTCTATTTAAAAGGTTATCGAGTTTAGCCTAAAAAACAAGTGCCCCCTCCCCCCATAACTTTTTTGATAAGGTCCCCATTTAGCCGGAAACAACCTTTACATTTAACCCTCCATTGCTCAGGCACAGGCACTGTATAATTTTTGCTTAAATTCTCTTTCAGAAAATTATGATTTTAGATTGGCCCGTTTTGCGCTTACAGCTCCGCAGCAGACCTATGCGTCCCTCTAGAGACAAAGTACAAAAACCTTATCCTGGAGTCTGCAGTTCATAAGGAGAGGGTGGAGGAGATTAACACCTGACTTCAAGATCAGATTGCACCGGGGTTACTTGTGACCGTGGAGACACATAGGTCTTTAGAAGAGCTGTATACACTCAACGGTAGGAGACTTAAAGGGGTTGGTCCATCTGGAACATTTGGTGGCATATTGCTAGGATGTGCCATCAGTGTCAGATAGGTGGAGATCCTACCTCTGGGACTCGCTCCTATCTGAGGAACGGGACCACCAGAGTGAAAGGAGAGGAACGGGACCCCCAGAGTGAAAGGAGAGGAAGATACTTTAGATGCACTACACCAATAAATGGAAAATCTACATACCCTTTAAAAGGGTTTTCCAACTCTTTACAACTGATGACCTATCCTCTGGAAAGGTCATCAGTATCTGATGGTGGGGATCCGACACCCGGGACCCTTATCGATCAGCTGTTTGAGAAGGCATCGGGACTCCTGTGAGCACCACGGCCTTCTCCCTGATCACCAAGCACAACGCCGTACATTGGGGCTGAGCTACGCCTAGGCTATGTGACTGGTGAACGTGTAATCACTGGCCTAGGAAAATCTGAGAGTAGCACCGTGGTGCTACACCGCAGCCTTCTCAAACACCCGATCGGCAGGGGCCCCGGGTGTCAGACCCCCACCGATCAGATACTGGTGACCTATCCCGAGGATAGGTTCATCAGTTGTAAAGTCTCGGAAAACCCTTTAATTCTATGGAGAAGGATAAGCGACCTTCGTTGCCACTTATCCTGGGGGGAGAGAATAGAAATAGAAGGGGAAAGAAGAGCATAGAAGGTTTCAACCTAATATTTGATAATTTTAAGGCTTTGTACACCTTTGGGGGCAATTTTTATTTATTACATTTTAAGCTAAAAGTCATTTTTTCAATTGGCCTTTATTAAAAATATGGAGCACTTTTCTCTGTACAGAGCTGAGATGCTCTATTAGCAGCATGTGGATTTTCTGTCTTTACCGTCATCTGAGGAGCTGACAGACTCCTTATCTCTGCTCTCTGACCTTATAAACTCTTATTATAGCTCAGCCCTTATCTTACTGGTAGAAATGCGGCTTAAGTAAGTGTTTATGACCTCTCAGTAGTTTAGAGATAAGGGTTATTAGATGATCAACATAAAGTGAAAGTACCAGTTAGAACAGTTAAACTTTTATGACAGAAATGCTCAATATTTTTAATAAAGGTCAATTAAAAATATGATTTTTAGCCATGAGTAAAATGCAATCATAAACAAAAATTGCCTCCTTTAAAGTCTAAGGGATATGTGTTTGATAATCCGGCACATTGATTCCAGATTAAAGGAATTTTCTACATTGCAGTTCAGCCATATGCAGCGGACAGGCCCCTGCATTATTAGAGTACCAGCCATATCCAGCAGCACGGAGTACAGGAGGAGATGGGATCTGCCGGCTAATTACAGTCATCACTCAGCGCTTCCCCCAACGTGACGGCAGAACGGGACATTTATTCATTGAGTTTCCGAGCGTCGGTGTCAGGTGGAGGCCGGCTGTACCCCTGCGCCTGTGTCATGCGGAGACTGATGGCCGAGGAGACGCAGATGTATAGAACACATCCAGCCGCTCAGCCGTAGAGCCCGGCTCCCGATCTGCAGCTTTCCAATCTAACAAAAAAATATCAAAATCCAATAGAGATGATTTTATGGCGAATCCAGCGTCCCAGAGAAGTCAATTCCAGCAGAACATTACCCGCAAACATCCATTAAATATGTGGGAGTCAGCGCTTTCTGCAAATAGGAGGGACGTTAAACCGGCGAATATAGACGAGAATGCAAAAATGACTTTAGATCGGGGGAGGGGGGTTCATACGAATGTTGGATTGTTGGATGGAACTCAACGATTTCTAAAAAAGCTGCTGTGTTTAATCCCTTAAAGTGAACGCCCGCAGCATTTTGTTTAGATAGGTTCCACATTCTGTGCTGATTTATTTCGTAATATATTTTTTTTATATGGGTGGGAGCCTGGTTTTTCGGATACAGAGCTCCAAATCCCCTGTATAGTCAGGCTAAAATTCTGTCTGCCTGCAACCACCACTAGAGGGAGCTCAAATGCTTACTGCATACTGGTATGTAAATCTGGTAATTGCACAGTAGGCAGTAAGCTCCTACACTCCCCCTACTGGTGGCTGCAGGTACTCTCTCTCACTACAGTCAATAGAAACACTCTCCTACTGCCATTGGTGCAGGAGAAGCACTGTAAGGAGGTGGGCACCTGTGTCATTTAATAAGAGCAGGATGTCGCTGGATGTCAGTATTCTAATGGTTTCACTCACAGCAAGCAGAGGTATTGACAGTGGTGAAGGTTTAAAACACAAAATAGAGTGAACCTGGCATCCAATAATCCAAAAAGTAGTAAAATCTGTCCCCTTAAAGGGGGTGTCCAGTTTAGAAAACCCGTATTTAGTCACCCAGCAGGGGATTCTGTGAAGGAGTGTAGAGCGGTTACAAAGAGCGTCTCTCACTCTGGAGGACCTGCCCTGCCCAGTATGTCACAGACAACCCACATATGTGGATGGAGATTGCAATGCTTCATCTCACCTGTGGAGGAGCTGTTGCAAAACAGAACACTTACTGCCAGGTTTCGCCACAGATCACAGCTGGTCACTGGGGGTCCCAGCAGGAGGTCACTCTCTGATCAGCTTTTTGCCCAGGGACCCTTCTAATGAGTAGGTATTGTCCAAAGCAGGGAATAAACCTTAAAATGGATCTCCCCATTAACAACATTTATAAAGCGTCCTGGGGATAGGTGATAAATGCATGATCTTTGAGATCCCCACCGCTGGGACCCCTGCCGATCATGAGAACGGGGGTCTCTGAATGGTGTATGAAAGATGAGGTGGTACGTGTGGGTGTCCACTTCTATAGAACTCATGGGTATAGCCGAGCACTGTCTGAAACCAGTGGAGTACCTTCAATGGAGGCAGTCCAGATAACTGCTACAGGGCCCAGGGGAAGGAGGGGCCCGCTGCCAAACTCCTTCTTCTGTTTCCAATGTTAAAACACTGTATTTTCATGCAGCCACCACTAGGGGGCGCTCAGTGCAAAGAGGTGAATGCAGCTTCCACTACAGACAATGGTAATTGTATAAACTCCCTCTAGTGGTGGCTGCAGGCAGAGCACTTTGTAATGGACGGGCAGCAGGAGGTTGGTCAGTGTATTTACCGTACTCTGGTTGTCTGTGTGAAATAGGCACCATATTTTGAAGCACCAGTTCCACTTTTGGGATTTTTTTTTTTTTTTTTTTGGTTAATGAAAAAGATTGTAAATTCTTCAGAAATCTTGGATGCTGAGCTTTACGTTCTGCATTGCCCGGGAATGTTCGATACATACGTTGTAGGGCAGGGGGGCCCCAAACTAAGCTTTGCTATGGGGCCCTATAAAATCTGTAAAAAATGAAGGGACTGTGCACCACTGCTCCGCTTCACACAGGGGACTCACGATCGATGGGGGTCCCACCAGTGTTCATAGACTTACCACCTATCCACAGGATCAACCCCTTTCATGGCAAGTCTCCCTAGTTATGTAACATCTGCAACATCTCCTAATGCATAACTAGGATCACTGGTCTTTCTGGAGCCTGGGAAAGCTGGGTAACAACCACTGTGGGAGATGGAATGAATAAAGGGATTCTGGGAAAGCTGTGTGACAATCCATATGGTGGTTGTCACCCAGCTTTCCCGGGGACAGCTATAAGTAATGAAAGAATTTGCAACCTCTTGACACAAGTCCCCCCCCAGAACTGATACAGTGTATCCACGCCTGAGTGGGCGGAGCATGACACACTGACTCTCTCTGTGGTGCCCTTTGTCATGCTCCGCCCTTTAACCCCCCTGCATCATACACTGTATCATTTCTGCCTGGAATCTTCCTACGACGGATACATTGTATCAATTTGAAATGTTCTATTTTCCACCCTAGTAGCGGTGACCACCCCGCTGCTGTATGATCTGCTCCTTTCAGAGAATAAAAAAAAAAGGAAAACAAGGTCACCTCCGATATAATCGCCCGTAATTCGCGGAATCCCATTCGTCTAACCCATCATCGTGTGTTCTTTGAGCGCAGTTATTTCGCCGAATTACTGATGAGAAGGCAGCTCATGAAAGGGGAGCAGCAGAGCCCTGGAGCCAGCTTTCATATGCTAAGTAGGAAGACGATGACACCGCGGACACACCGCCCCGAGGGACCATAACTCAGTTTTGACCATTTTTTTTAAAGTAGAAAATAACCGCAATAAAATGATATGAATCGCGGTAAAATCACGGAACATGACAATGGCGCCATGACTATAATGTTTTAAGTGGAGAGAAATTTACAAGCAGCCATGTTGGATATTTTTTAGATTGTTGCAATGTTAAGTGAAAGTTTTTCGCCATAAACATTGACATCCTACTTGCCACCTTTTTAAAAGGCTACATCTGTTTGGATACCTGGCAGTAAGTGTTCTGTTTTCCTGCAGCGCCACCAGAGGGGAAATGAAGCATTACACTGTGTCCACTCACATCAGTGGGTGGTCTTTATAATACAGGACGGGACAAGTCCTCCAGGGAGGGAGACACTCTTTGTAGGCGCTCTACCCTCTGGCCCCAAAAGCTGATGACCCTGAGGACCCTCTCTATTAACTTTGTGCACTATGTACCCCTTGACCACATGGTGGCGCTGCTCTATACAGATCAATGGTATGTTCAAAGCTATAGCTTGAAGCTTCTTGCAAAATCTGTAACAGGGCCCTCACCCACCACGTACCATTTATAATACTCCTGCTATTTAATGTGGCCCTATGGACCCCTCAGAGTACAATTGCTTCCCTTGCACACCATATAGCTACAACCTTGGGTAGGACAACTATATTGCACTATTACGGAGAATTAATCTACATTCATTCTTTGCAAGGTAAAACTTGCTGACTGTTTCCAAAAACAAGCAGAGATTACCAAAAATTATTTTTTAGCTTTTATGTTTCTTTTTACCTATTTCTCGAATAGATTACTGAAGTCTCATGTGTCTTCTTAGTACTGTATATATAATGTATATATTTCATTTGTTTGTGCTCCAGAGCTCCTTCTAGTGGAGACCGGTAGCAGGACGTTACAGTCATCGTCAGCTATCTTGGGAACTATGAAGAACTTTTTGGGTCACTAAATCATCTAGATGCATAAAAGTTTACATACAAAAATGCTTCTCTGATATCTCTCCTCAAGTTTTATCAGACTTAGGGTATATTCACACCACCGTGCCGTGTTTTGCAGTCAGCAAATTGCGGATCCGCGAACCACGGATGCTGCCCGCGTGCCTTCCGCAATTTGCGGAACGGAACAGGAGTTCCATTATAGAAATGCATATTCTTGTCCGCAAAACTGACAGGAATAGGACATGCCTCATAATTTTTGGGAACGGAGCAACGGATGCGGACAGCACACGGAGTGCTGTACGCATCTTTTGCGGCCCCATTGAAGTGAATGGGTCCGCACCCGAACCGCAATAAAATGCGGCTCGGATGCGGACCAAAACCACGGTCGTGTGAATGAGCCCTTAAAGTGGTCTTCCGAGATTTTCATCCTGTGGATAAGTCATCAGTATCTGATCGGTGGTGGTCCAACACCCAGGACCTCCGCTGATCCGCTGTTTGAGAAGACACCAGTGCTCGCAGTAGTGTCGCGACCTTCTCTCTACTTTTCCTAGGCCCGTGGCGACACGTTCATCGGTCACGTGGCCTAGGAGCAGCTCAGCTCCATAGAAGCAATACCAAGCACAGCCACTATACAATGTGCGGCGCTGTGCTTGCTAAGCTTTGAGCGTTGTGGCCTTCTCAGAACAGCTGATTGGCGGGGGCCCCGGGTGTCGGACCACCACTAATCAGATACTGATGACCTATCCTGAGGATAGGTCATCTCATCAGTATAAAATTCCTGGAAAACCATTTTAAGTTACGGCCTGTTTACGTGGTCAGTTTTATTGGGCCAATTTTTTGGGAATGAATGTTCCCATTAATAATCATTTGTGGTAACTGACCTGTGAAAATGTGCTGCCAATCACCGGACAAATGACTTTAAATCAGTGTCTGCCGCTAGTATATCGCTCTGTGTATACAGGAAAATGCCAAGAAACAATGAATCTGTATAGGAATGAAGGATCAAAGCTGCGATCATTCATTCCCTCATAGAAGGTATGATTGATGCAAGTAAAAGCAGCTAAATGAGTGGGAAATGATCAGGAATGAATTTGTGCCAGCAAAATACACCTGTGGTAATGGCAGACTGCATGGCTAGGGGCTGGATGTTATACACCTGTGGTAATGGTAGACTGCATGGCTAGGGGCTGGATGTTATACACCTGTGGTAATGGTAGACTGCATGGTTAGGGGCTGGATGTTATACACCTGTGGTAATGGTAGACTGCATGGCTAGGGGCTTAATGTTATACACCTGTGGTAATGGCAGACTGCATGGCTAAGGTCTGGATGTTATACACCTGTGGTAATGGCAGACTGCATGGCTAGGGGCTGGATGTTATACACCTGTGGTAATGGCAGACTGCATGGCTAGGGGCTTAATGTCATACACCTGTGGTAATGGCAGACTGCATGGCTAGGGGCTGGATGTTATACACCTGTGGTAATGGTAGACTGCATGGCTAGGGGCTGGATATTATTCACCTGTAGTAATGGTAGACTGCATGGTTAGGGGCTGGATGTTATACACCTGTGGTAATGGCAGACTGCATGGCTAGGGGCTGGATGTTATACACCTGTGGTAATGGCAGACTGCATGGCTAGGGGCTGGATGTTATACACCTGTGGTAATGGTAGACTGCATGGCTAGGGGCTGGATATTATTCACCAGTAGTAATGGTAGACTGCATGGCTAGGGGGCTTGATGTTATACACCTGTGGTAATGGCAGACTGCATGGCTAGGGGCTGGATGTTATTCACCTGTGGTAATGGTAGACTTCATGGCTAGGGGCTGGATGTTATACAGCTGTGGTAATGGCAGACTGCATGGCTAGGGGCTGGATGTTATACAGCTCTGGTAATGGCAGACTGCATGGCTAGGGGCTGGATGTTATACACCTGTGGTAATGGTAGACTGCATGGCTAGGGGCTGGATGTTATACACCTGTGGTAATGGCAGACTGCATGGCTAGGTGCTGGATGTTATACACCTGTGGTAATGGTAGACTGCATGGCTAGGGGCTGGATGTTATACACTTGTGGTAATGGCAGACTGCATGGCTAGCGGCTGGATGTTATACACCTGTGGTAATGGTAGACTGCATGGCTAGGGTCTGGATGTTATACACCTGTGGTAATGGTAGACTGCATGGCTAGCGGCTGGATGTTATACACCTGTGGTAATGGTAGACTGCATGGCTAGGGGCTGGATGTTATACACCTGTGGTAATGGTAGACTGCATGGTTAGGGTCTGGATGTTATACACCTGTGGTAATGGTAGACTGCATGGCTAGGGTCTGGATGTTATACACCTGTGGTAATGGTAGACTGCATGGCTAGGGTCTGGATGTTATACACCTGTGGTAATGGTAGACTGCATGGCTAGGGTCTGGATGTTATACACCTGTGGTAATGGGAGACTGCATGGCTATGGTCTGGATGTTATACACCTGTGGTATTGTCATTGAATGAAACTGAATTAAGTAATTAAAATGTGGGTCCCAATACTTTTCTCCATGTAGTGTATATAGACATGACAGTTCACCTGCCTCCTAAATAATATAAATTAAGCAAAAATTTGAAAGTTTTGCTGGACTTTCACGTTTATATATATATTTTTTTTACCACTGTGCACTGCCCTTGCTTTTGCCCCCGCTGAGTTGGACTTCGATAGTGATATTGTGTCAGGGCTGGCGTTAGGGGGGAGACAAACTGGGCAATTGCCCAGGACCCCCATTGTCTAAGGGTTCCCCTGCTTCAGTGCTGCTGTTCAGCTGAACATCCAAGGAAGCAAACAGCTACACTTTACAATGCAGTGTACGGTCTCCTCCCTCATATATAAGAGAAATCATTACCCTAGTGCTGACAGGACCTGCGATAATGTCAGATGCAGGAGGCGGAGCTCAGCAGAGAAGAGGGGATGAAGGACCTGTGATGACCTCACCATCATGTGACCAGAACAGAAGAAGAAGTATGCATTCAATGTAAGTGCCAGGGAAGTACTGGGAGTTGTAGTCCTCTCCTCTTATACCTCCTGCATGTTGTAGTTTGCTTTCCGTCCTGGGATGCGGTGCAAAGCGGACATGACCTACAATGCAAGTCAATGGGGACGGATCAGTTTTCTCTGACACAATCTACCACAATAGAAAACGGATCCGTCCTCCTCCTCTTTTGATTTTGCCCAGGGCCACATTTTGTCTAATACCGGCCCTGTATTGTGTGGTGCCGACCATCTTTCTCTTTTTTTCTGGGTTGAACATAATATAAATTCAATCACCTCTATTAATTTGAATGGAAGGGGCTGCCAGGAAGAAAGCAGCAATTGCGAAGGCATAAAAATGTTGTAAAATATGCAACAGAGGTAAAGAGAGAGCGCCGAGGGGCGCAGATCTACAAGAAAGATTTTAATAGAATACATTTGAATAGAAATTTCCTTCAATTATAGGAAGGCAGAGACTGTAGGTCATGCTATATCATGTTTATACGATGAAGCAGAGTACTCCGATCTACAGTAATTGTATTATTTGTATAGAAGACTATTGTTGAGGATGAACCCGGTGACACAGCCCAGGGAACACGCTACAACAAACCCTCGCCTATTGTCATCATTATTCAGCCTTGTTCCTCAGTCTAGGAATCTGCACAATTCAGTAAGTGGAACAGCAGGTTTGTACCATCTAATGATGCAGTAAAATCCTTCTATGTGTGTCTTATAATACTTTATTTTTGCATGGCCTGAAAAATATGAGTCATATAGCCTAAAAACCATACACTTCATACCAAATATGCAATCGGGATCAAGCGTTTCACAAAAATTCTAAAAAGGTTTTTACAATTGCTTTCAAAGCACATGAACCGTTGAAGGAATTGAAACTACAATTATATTAGCCGTGACAAAAAGAAAACGTAGCGCATCCTAAGATGCAGGTGCGCGTCACCGTGGCCAGAAAATAAGAAAATCATATACAATGCGACAGCACTCTGCTTATACAAAATACAAAATACGTGATCACAAAATGTTTAAACTAATGCTGTGCACACTAAATAAATGAATGTCAAGTTCTTAGCAAATACATTTTGAACAAAATTACTTGTGCCCATCCACCATGGCAAGGTGACCTCTGTTGGACGGGAACCTGCTCCCCCTGCTGACAGCAGGTAAGGTAGCATACTCAGTCCAGTACTTAATGCATGTTAAGGCTAGTTGGCACCAGAAAAGGTAGCATTTAGCATAGGTTCCCCTCCAACAGAGGTGACCTTGCCGTAGTGGATGGGCACAAATAATTTTGATCAAATGCATTTGCTAAGAATCTGATATTAATTTATATAGTATAGCATTAGGTTATATATTTTGTGATCAATTGTTTTAGCAGTGATGGTGTTTGATGGATCTATCATTTTATTCTTGGTGGCTTGTGGATCAAAAATGTTTCCCCTGGTGCCTGATGGGTCAATAGTTGTATCCCTTGTGTGTAGCAGATTCATGGTAATATTGTTATATAAAAGATTAATAACCTGTGGTGCATAGTGAGTGATAGTAATAATATTCCTGTTATCTAGCTAATTCATTTCTGATTTATAAGGGATTTATAATAATTTTCTTGGTATGATAATAATGATGATAATAAATAATAATAATAATAATAATAATAATAATAATAATAATTAATAATATCCCTGGTGCCTAGTGGATAAATAATTATCTCTCTGGTTTCTAGTAGTAATAATAGTAATAATAATATTAATATTATTACTACTACAGGATTAATTATATTCCTTGTGTCTAGCAGAATTATAGTAATATTGTTATATAAAAGATTAATAACATCTGTGGTGAGGGGCGTGGCCTAACCGCCGATGTAGAAAGACGCATGGCGCTGAGCTCCTGGATAGTATCCTGTATATAATCGCTCACCCGCTTCCTATCTGACCTCAGAGGAGACCGATCGTGACTGGAAGCCTCCCTGAACGCTGGGGTTTACTCCGGACTTGATATGACCCGCCAAAAGCAGAGGGAGAAGGAGAGTAAGGACGGCAGCACAGACACGCCGGCTAAACAAAATGGCGCCGGGCAGAATGCTAAGATCTCTGATGTGGCGGCGAAGCTGGGGAAGTTTGCCCGTACCCCAGCAGCTGCAGTAGCTGATCCGGAGCCTGATGCTCAGATGTCCGATGAGGCTGGAGGAGAGGAGTTCGTGGATCAGGCCTCATATGCATCGGTGACAAAGCTGAAGGTGGGTCCTGAGTTGCCGCCAGAAGCGGAGCCCATTTCTGAACCCACTATAGCGGACGTATATAAAATGGTGGCACAATGCAGCACAGCCCTCACGTCCCTAAATACCAATATGGGAGGCCTAAAGGAGGAAGTTTTGCTGATAAGGCAAGATATGCGGCAGTTTAAAGAAAGAGTGGGAGAGTTGGAGGGTCGCGTTAGCGACATGGAGGACCAGCTACCGCCTGTTAAAAGGGACTTGCAACGAGTTATACATAACGTATCCCTACTCATATCCAAATCTGACGATATGGAAAACCGTCTAAGACGGAATAATGTGCGGTTTATTGGAATACCGGAGCGTACTGAGGGCTCAGACCCTGTCTCATTTATGGAAAAGTGGCTGGTGGACATAATTGGGAAAGAAAAGTTATCCCCACTCTTTGCAATAGAACGTGCACATCGAGTGCCATTTCGCCCGCCGCCTCCGGGGGCGCCTCCAAGACCTCTCCTGATTAAGGTCCTACATTATAGAGACCGGGATGCCATACTTAAAGCAGCCAGGGATATCCCTGATATTCAAATTGGCGATAGCCGAGTTCTAATGTTCCCGGACTTTTCTGCAGAAATACAGAAGAGGAGAGCGAAATTTTTGGCAGTAAAGAAGAGATTGAGATCATTGCAGTGGCCTTATTCCATGTTGTATCCGGCAAAGCTTCGGGTGGTGGCGAATGGATCCACACATATGTTTGAGGATCCGCTAGAGGCAAGCCAGTGGCTGGACACTCATGAAAATGATCGGCGTGACAACAATACCTGATGAGATGGTGATATCTGCAATGGAACTGTTTTTGTTTTTTCTTGTGTCCTTTATTTGACACACAGTAATGCTAGAAATAGTATTGAGTTATCTAATGCTTTTCTAAAAAGGAAGGTTTTATATGTTGGTTTTTCACTGGTTTGGTTCTACACTGTATGGGTTAATATGTGGTCGGGGGGGAAGTTGGGTGAGCCAACACACTGGCGCATCCAGGGTGTAGCGCTGGTATAAGCTAAGCACTTATTTTTTTTCATCTGTGCCTTTAGTGTTAACCCATGACGGTTAGGTTCACTTTCAATGTCTATGGTGTACCCCTGTTTATTGGGTTCATGACTGACAGAATGTTTAGGGTAGTTTGGGGACAGTTGGGAGGGGGGAGGGTTAAGGTAGGATATATTTTCAGTATTACTACTAGGGGCAGGTTTGCTTGGGGTTGTCGGCACCACACTCTGCATTTGCTTATGAGATACCATGATGTCTTCCGTTAATATTTGTGCATGGAATGTGAGAGGAATGTCTTTGGCATCTAAACGTTCAGCTATTTTCCATGCTATAAAAGATATACAGCCAGCTATTGTATGTTTATCTGAGACCCACTTGACTGCCGATAAGACACACCTAGCACATAAAGCATGGGTGGGGTGTGAATTTCACTCTACATACTCCACACATGCTAGAGGGGTTAGCATTTTGGTGCATAAAGCTATTCCGTTTAATGCTCAGGAATCGTACGTTGATGATGATGGAAGATTTATATGCATAGACTGCTGTATTTTTCAGTTTAGGATTATCTTAGTGGCGGTGTATGTTCCCCCTCCATATTCGGCTGAAATTATGAAGATGGTTATTACCTTTACTTCTAAATTTCCGTTAGTTCCTACATTAATTGTAGGTGACTTTAATACCTATCTCAATGGTTTTTTGGATAAATTTCACAATGGGTCGGGAACATACACTGCTGCCCCTACCTCTCTGGCGAAACTGATGGGGGAGATAGACCTGTGTGATATATGGAGAACCAAATATCCTGATCGGCGTCAATATTCATGTTACTCAGCATCACATAGCTCCCTGTCCAGAATAGATTTGGCAATAGGATCCTCATCATTGGTAGCCCTAACAAAAGAGATTTTATATCTGCCACGTAGCCTTTCTGATCATTCTCCACTGTTGATTACACTGGAGGTGGGGAGGCACATATGTGCTCCTAGACCCATCTGGCGATTAAACCCATTCTGGCTATCAATAGTGGATACAGGAACTGATATATCTAAAGCTATCATTGACTTTTTAACTATTAATATAGGCTCGACTTCAGGGGCGGTGGTTTGGGACACCCTGAAGGCGTTTGTGAGAGGTTTATACATTAAGCGCATTAGTGTTAGGAAAACTAAAAGTCGTCTTCTGGACAGGGAGCTATCAGATAGAGTTACGCAACTGGAAACAACGTATATAACACAACCCACGTTGTCTAATGAAGCACAATGGAAGGAAGCTCAGAAGCTTTTGAGGGAACATATACAGAATAGAGCAGATGATAAACGTTTATTTATGGCCCAGAGGTATTTTGCTGAAGGGGAAAGTGTGGGGCATCTGTTGGCTACAATAACTAAAGCACAGAATGGTCCCTCCTGCATAGCCTCGCTCAGAGGAATAGATGGACAACTAATAACAGGAGATGAGAATATCCTGGGAGAATTTTATACCCACTTTGGAGAGGTGTATAGGTCCAGACTGGTCACCACTACTTCTGATAGAGCTGGTTATCTTGAAAGAATTAGTATCCCTACCTTATCTATGGAGAATAGCTCACTTCTTGAGGAGGATATAACCCTGGAGGAACTGGAGATGGCCCTGAATTCTATGCCTAATGAAAAAGCACCTGGTGCCGATGGTCTTCCTGGGGAATTTTATAAAAGGCATGGGGAGATATTACTTCCACATTTATTAACGGTTTTTAAAGATGCATACGGTGAAGGTAAATTGCCATGTTCCATGAGAGAAGCCATAGTTGTAGTGATACCCAAGCCGGGAAAAGACCCTTCGCTCGTAGATTCATATAGGCCTATCTCACTCCTAACGGTGGATGTGAAAATTCTGGCCAAAGTCTTGGCTAATCGTTTGTCTAGGGTCATTCAATCTATTATTCATGATGATCAATCTGGGTTCATGCCTGGAAAATCCACGGCATTGAATCTTAGGCGCTTGTTTATAAACCTGCAGTTGGAGGGGAGGAAAGGTCAGGATAGTGAAGCTGCTGTGATCTCACTTGACGCTGCCAAAGCTTTTGACAGCGTTGAGTGGGAGTATTTGTGGGCGGTCATGACTAGGATGGGCTTTGGAATAAGTTTTCTAAAATGGGTCAAGCTTCTGTACAGTGAGCCCAGAGCCAGAATTAGAGTAAACGGACAATTATCACCCTCGGTTGCATTGGAGAGGGGGACGAGACAGGGCTGCCCGTTGTCTCCCTTGCTATTTGCAATAGCAATTGAGCCATTGGCGTGCCTTTTACGATCTACTCCACTGATGAGAGGGCTAGGGAGGGGCTCTAGTGAGGAGCGCGTATCTTTATATGCAGATGACATGCTAATCTATGTAGGTAATCTGGTGGATTCCATAGACTCCATAATCTCTATAATATCGCAGTTTGGTGATCAGTCTGGACTTCGTATAAACTGGGATAAGTCAGTAATTCTCCCGGTATCGTCTCGAATGCATACCACTCATGCTACTTTCTCTGAACTCAAGGTGGTGCAATCTTTTAAATATCTTGGAGTGACTGTGTCAATGAACCCTGCAGATTATATTCCTAGTAATTTAATACCCTTGTTAGGGAGGTTTAGAAGCAAGGTTGCTGTTTGGCATAAATTGCCTCTCTCTATGATCGGTAGGGGCAATTTGCTTAAAATGATATTCATGCCTCAGTTGCTTTATATTTTGCATAATTCCCCCATATGGATCCCAGTGCACTTCTTCCATAAAATACAGCAGCTGTTCCGATTTTTTATTTGGAAAAATAATAGAGGAAGAATAAAATATGAAATTCTGCAGAGGAATAAAGAAGCCGGTGGTCTGGCCTTGCCTAATCCTATGCTCTATTTTCTGTCGGCTCAACTCCAACATTTTAAAGGGTGGGGGGGTAATAGATGACATGGGAGGGAAGAGTGGTCAGCTGATAAAGTGGGCTGCAAATAGGTCTCCCCCGTTGGTAGCCATTGAAGGAGAAATAAAAGGAGAAATGGGAAATATTCCGACCTTGATTCTTATGAGGAAAGTATGGAATAAGGCAAAGAGTATTTTAGGGATGACAGGATTGATGAACATCTCGCCCTTATGGCATAACCCCGCACTTCAGGAATTGGAAAATCTGAATGGATTCTCCCAGTGGAATAAAAAAGGGGTATGGAATCTGAGCCATATTTATTTTAAAGGAACTTTAAAACAATACCAACAATTGTGCTCTGAATATGGGCTGCCCTCTTCACAGTTCTATCGATACTTACAACTTAGACATGCTTTAGAAGCTCAATCTAAGATAGCCCCAGTGACATTTATGTCAAGCCAGACATTGAATATGGTGGTTGCAGCTGGTTCAGTGAAGGGAGCAATCTCCAGGGTGTATCAGGCCCTATTAGAGGACTTTCTTAAAGGGTATCCATTAACAAGTAGACGTCAGTGGGAAAAAGATCTAGGGGTACTCACGGATGAGCAGTGGACTGAGGCGGTGGAACTTACCCCTACTTTATCCCTTAGTGAGGCAGCACGGTTATCCCATCTATATTTAATACATAGGGTATATAAGACCCCAGTGTTCTTGCATAAAATAGGCTACAGAAATAGTCCAGCCTGTCCGAAGTGTGGAAGTGATGTAGCTGACCTTCTACACATGATGTGGTCATGTTCATCACTGTCATCTTATTGGAAAGCAATACTACATCTGGTGAACAAAGTATATAGTGCTAGTTTTAAGTTGGATCCCAAACTGTGTGTACTAGGCCTGGTACCAGATAATAATTTACAGTCTGTTATAACTACTGGAATAGGTAGAATGTTATATCAAGCTAGGAAAACATTGGCAGCAAAGTGGATCCAGCCCATACCTCCTGATATATCAGAATATGTTGCTAGATTAAATATGGTGATTCGTCTAGAAAGAGGAGTATATCAAAAAAGGAAGTGTCTGTCCAAATTCGAAGCAATCTGGGGCAGCTGGATTGATAATTCTGGGTGCTGTAGCTCCTGGCTGGCACTTACAAGGACTTTTTCTATGACAAGGTGAATGCAGTGAGAATGGATGATATATATGGAATATCGGATGGTAGTAGGTGTGTGGTGCATTTATAGAAGCCTAATAGTGAGGGGGTTACCTGGAACTAGAATGTGGCTGTATGGGAAGATTGATGATGGACTAGGATGTTATATGGAACATCGCTGATTGGAATTAGATGATGGTAGATGGCTTATTTAAGAGTAATGTGGTGCCGACACCCCGAGAGTGATGACTAAGGAAGATGTTTTAGGAGTGTGTCCTGCCTTAAAGGGATTAGGGAGGGGGGGGGGGGGGGGGTATGGGTTTATTTGTTTAGGATGGATAATTGTACTCACATTGAAGATACTTTTGATACCAGAGGCTATATGTGGATTTATGCCATGTCCTATGTAGATATGTGTAATAGAATGTATATATTATATACTATATATGACAGATAATGTATACATCTGTGGTCTACAAAATATCATGTTAATGTGATAAAATAAGACTGGAAAATGTTAATAAAGAAATATCTGATTTAAAAAATAACATCTGTGGTGCATAGTAAGAGATAATAATAATATTCCTCATATCTACTGAATTAATTTCTGATTTCTAAGAGAATTATAATAATATTCGTTATGATAATAATGATGATGATAATAATAATAATATAATCCCTGGTGCACAGTATAATAATTATTATGCCACTAATGTTTAATGGACAAATACAATTCTTGGTGTCCAGTGGCTTAATGCTAATATCCCTGGTGCCTAATGAATGTGTAATATATCAGACGTCTGGTGTGTTAATAACCATATTTCAAGTGTCTAGTCAGTTGATATTAATAATGTCACTAATGTCTAGTGGGTTATGAATAATGTAGCGAATGTCTAGTAGATTAATAGATTAATAGTTATATCCATGGTGTCATGTGTGTTAATGATATATCTGGTGTCCAGTAGGGTAATTGGAATATCAGTAGTGGGTTAATAATTCTATCCCTGTCATCTAGTGGATTAACATTCAATCCTCGGTGTCTACTGGACTGATAGTATTAATACTATCATCATCCCTGGTGATAATAGCTATATCCCTGGTGTCTCTCATTGTTGCCCTAATCCTTTCTCTCCTTGATTACTGTATCCAATTGCTTTTTTGTCTTTTTTCACTAAACTCTCACTTTTCCAAACTGCCATGAATGTAGCAGCCAGGCTCGTCTATCTGCCAAACCGCTCGTCCGATGCTTCTGCCCTGTGCCCGTCACTTCACTGGTCACCCATACAGTACAGGACCCTCACCCATAAAGCTCACCCCCTATATCTCCTCCCTTATCTCCAGTACCCTACCCGCGCTCTACCTTCTGACATAATCTGAGCCCCCTCTCGTGCTGCACCAGTTCTCTGGAATGCGCTTCCCCGGACAATCTATAAATTCCCAATTCCCTCGGTACTAAGTGTAGTTTAGAAATATCTCCTTTGGATGGTCTCTCACATCCTCGAATCTAACTATTTAACATTTTTCCTCAAATCCTCTCATCCGACACTATCCACCGCACCCCATGCCCTCAGAGCGCTGCAGATGTCGGCTGGTGATGGCAGCTTTATATCTACTCCCCTATTGGGACCATTGTACAGAACAAGCACTTTTGACATTTTGTGGATATGTGGGGTTAATATCAAATCCTTGGTGTCTAGTAGCTTAATAGTTATATTTCCGACATCTAGTGGATTAATATATGTCTCTGGTGTCCGGTGCATTAATAGTCATATTCCTGTTGTCTAGTGGATTAATAGTTAAATCTTTGGTTTCTAGTGGGTTAATAGTCATATCTAGTTATATCCCTGCTGTCCAGTGGATTAATAATTTTATTCCTGGTGTCTAGTGGGTTAATAGTTATATCCCTGGTGTCTGGTGGGTTAATAGTTGTATCCCTGGTGTCTAGTGGGTTAATAGTTGTTTTCCTGGTGTCTAGTGGATTAATAGTTATATCCCTGGTGTCTGGTGGGTTAATAATTGTATGCCTGGTGTCTAGTGGGTTAATAGTTGTATCCCTGGTGTCTAGTGAGTTAATAGTTGTATCCCTGGTGTCTAGTGGGTTAATAGTTGCATCCCTGGTGTCTAGTGAGCCAGTGACATCCGCAGATTTATATATCATATCGTGCAGGATGTTTTTATCTTAGTTTTTTCTGTGATTTTTTTTGTTGTCTATGTAGTATATGCTTGAGGGAGTGGCACCTTCAAGTGTTAATGCGCTCCTGTTTTATCTTGGGAGTAGCATTCCTGTGCACTTTTGCCCTTCCTATCTAATAGAGCGCCTTGATTAGGTGGTACATATGGGTGTGCTTGCTCCTCCTCCCATTGGCTGCTTGATGCACATGGAGGTGACCAGGAGCAGCACACCATATGTGCGGAGTCCTTGCTCCTGAACATAGAAGCCCAATGGCTTAGGTAGATTTAGCGTAGGACCCGCCTGACCTGAGACCACCTTGGCGCTTGGTAGGCGGGCACAATGTTTTTTGATCAAAATATATTGGCTAAGTGTCTCAGATTTTATTATATCAGATTGAGGACTTTGTCCATATATAATGCTTGCATCTACTTTACTAAGTGCATTATTATCTTATTTCTGTGATTTTCTAGTGAGTTAATAGTTGTATCCCTGGTGTCTAGTGGAATAATAGTCATATCTCTGATGTTTTGTGGGTTAATAGTTATATCCCTGATGCTTTGTGGGTTAATAATCTTATCTGTGATGCTTTGTGGGTTAAAAATTAATCATATCCCTGGTGTCTAGTGCGTTATTAGTCATTTCCCTAGTGTCTAGTGGGTTAATAATCATATCCCTGGTGTCTAGTGGGTTAATAGTTGCATCCCTGGTGTCTAGTGAGTTAATAATCATATCCCTGGTGTCTAGTTGGTTAATAGTTGCATCCCTGGTGTCTAGTGGGTTAATGATCATATCCCTGGTGTCTAGTGGGTTAATAGTTGCATCCCTGGTGTCTAGTGGGTTAATAATCATATCCCTGGTGTCTAGTGGGTTAATAGTTGCATCCCTGGTGTCTAGTGGGTTAATAATCTTATCCCTGGTGTCTAGTGGGTTAATAGTTGCATCCCTGGTGTCTAGTGGGTCAATGATCATATCCCTGGTGTCTATTGGGTTAATAGTTGCATCCCTGGTGTCTAGTGGGTAATAATCTCATGCCTGCTGTCTAGTGGGTCAATAGTTGCATCCCTGGTGTCTGGTGGGTTAATATTTGCATCCCTGGTGTCTAGTGGGTTAATAATCATATCCCTGGTGTCTAGTGGGTTAATAATCATATCCCTGGTGTCTAGTGGGTTAATATTTGCATCCCTGGTGTCTGGTGGGTTAATAGCTGCATCCCTGGTGTCTAGTGGGTTAATAATCATATCCCTGGTGTCTAGTTGGTTAATAATCATATCCCTGGTGTCTAGTGGGTTAAAAATCATATCCCTGGTGTCTAGTGGGTTAATATTTGCATCCCTGGTGTCTGGTGGGTTAATAGCTGCATCCCTGGTGTCTAGTGGGTTAATAATCATATCCCTGGTGTCTAGTGGCTTAATAGTTGCATCCCTGGTGTCTAGTGGGTTAATAGTCGCATTCCTGGTGTCTAGTGGGTTAATAATCATATCCCTGGTGTCTAGTGGGTTTATATATTCTAAGGAGCATCTGAATTGCGTAGCTTCTCATTAAGCAGAAAGTAACTCCTGGAATGATCGATTCTATTTAGTTACAATGTATTCCTCTATCAGACGGGGGACATGATGTATCCGCCGCAGATCTGCAGATGCCACTGGTTATGCTTCGTACATAGGAGCTGGGGGAGGCGGAGGCGTGATAACCCGCTACCTCATATCAGACCCATTTCTTTCCAGACCCACTCAGGCCTCTCCAGTTATTACATGAAGATCTTTGATACTTCAGCCGAGAAAAGGTCAGTTTCAATTGCTGCCCTAATTCACAGGCGAGGCCGCGTGGTAGGATCCGTTGGCTAAATTGCGCACTCTGGTTAATGTGCGCCTCTAATAACCCCCGAGTATTGCGCTGGCAGAACTCACTGTAACTTAAATTAATAGAATTATTTCAGGCGTCTTTGAAAAAAAAAAAAAAAGAGAACTTTTTCATTAGCGGCTGCGACGGACAGTGATCCGAGCAGATGAAGTCATCGGAGCTTGTAACGGCAGGAATTATCGCCACGATCCTTGTCCGCGTTTTATGAGCCATTGTAAATGGTGAGTTACTGTCACTTTAAGAGATCATTTTGAACATTAATCTTCTAAAACTCCATAAAAATGACAAAGAACGAGAAAATCTGCCGCTTCCTACGTAATAATATATGGACAGGGATTCGCTCTCTTATTTTAGTGCCGTTTCAATCACTTTTGATATTAACATTAATGGTGGAGTAATTGTTATGCAAATGACATGAAAATACTTTCAATTTTTTGGCCAAATGCCTTTAAATTCTCCCATCATGCCTCAGGGTGGAGCACTCATCCTATTCCTGTCGCTCACTTTCGCCCCCTTTGGTGAGTCAGATGCTTTGCAAGAGCTAATAAGAGGAGCGGAGGAAGGGGGAGTGACAACTATTCTGAGGTCAATTCTGGCTCACAAATGTGGTTGTCACTTTTTAAAGGGAGTCTGCAGGTGAACGTCTGTTTGAAACCTTCATAATGTTTTGATAGGAGAGAATTTTTTAAAAAAATCTGGTATGCAAATCACATGTAAGTGCCCCAAGGGCGGGCTCAAGCTGGGCAAGTGCCCTGGATCCCATTGGTATACCCTGTACGTTGCCTCGCCCTTGATGTATGGCACCAGCCTTTGGAGATGAAGCAATCATACATTTATCACAGCAGAAAAACCACAAATAATGATAATGAGATGACTCTGCTGACTTGACCCTTAAATGATAATGAGATGACTCTGCTGACTCCCACCTCTAATGACAATGAGATGACTCTCCTGACCTCACCCTCTAATGATAATGAGATGACTCTCCTGGCCTCACACTCTGATAATGAGATGACTCTCCTGACCTCACCCTCTAATGATAATGAGATGACTCTCCTGACCTCACCCTCTAATAATAATGAGATGACTCTTCTGACCTCACCCTCTAATGATACTGAGATGACTCTCCTGACCTCACCCTCTAATGATACTGAGATGACTCTGCTGAACATACCTTCTAATGATAATGAGATGACTCTGCTGAACTTAACCTCTAATGATAACGAGATGACTCTGCTGACTCCCACCTCTAATGACAATGAGATGACTCTCCTGACCTCACCCTCTAATTATAATGAGATGACTCTCCTGACCTCACCCTCTAATGATAATGAGATGACTCTCCTGACCTCACCCTCTAATGATAATGAGATGACTCTCCTGACCTCACCCTCTAATGATAATGAGATGACTCTCCTGATTTCACCCTTTAATGATACTGAGATGACTCTGCTGAACATACTTTCTAATGATAATGAGATGACTCTGCTGAACGTACCTTCTATCCTACTTTCTAATGATAAAAGATGACTGTACTGACCCCACTTTCTAAGGATATTGAAATGACTCTGCTGACTCCCACCTCCTAATGATAATGAGATGACTCTGCTGACTTGACCCTCAAATGATAATGAGATGACTCTGCTGACTTGACCCTCAAATGACAATGAGATGACTCTCCTGACCTCACCCTCTAATAATAATGAGATGACTCTCCTGCCCTCACCCTCTAATGATACTGAGATGACTCTGCTGAACATACCTTCTAATGATAATGAGATGACTCTGCTGAACTTAACCTCTAATGATAATGAGATGACTCTGCTGAACGTACCTTCTACCCTACTTTCTAATGATATAAGATGACTGTACTGACCCCACTTTCTAAGGATATTGAGATGACTCTGCTTACTCCCACCTCCTAATGATAATGAGATGACTCTGCTGACTTGACCCTCAAATTATAATGAGATGACTCTGCTGACTTGACCCTCAAATGACAATGAGATGACTCTCCTGACCTCACCCTATAATAATAATGAGATGACTCTCCTGACCTCACCCTCTAATAATAATGAGATGACTCTCCTGACCTCACCCTCTAATGATAATGAGATGACTCTGCTGATCTCACCTTCAAATGATAATGAGGTGACTCTGCTGAACGTACCTTCTAATGATAATGAGATGACTCTGCTGAACGTACCTTCTAATGATAATGAGATGACTCTGCTGAACGTACCTTCTAATGATAATGAGATGACTCTACTTTCTAAGGATAATGAGATGATTGCTGACTCTACTTTCTAATGATATTGAGATGACTCTGCTGACCCCACACTGTAATGATATTGAGATGACTCTGCTGACCCCCCATTCTAATGATAATGAGATGATTCTGTTTACCCTACCTTCTAATCATAATGAGATGACTCTGCTGACCCTTCCAGCAAATGATATTAAGATGGCTGCTCACCTTAACCTCTAATGATAATGAGATTACTCTGCTGGCCTAACCCTCTAATGATAATGAGATTACTTAACTTCTAATGATATTGAGATGACTTTTCTGACCCCGCACTGTAATGATAAGGAGTTGACTCTGCTGACCCTGTCCTGTAATGATAATGAGATAACTTTGATTACCCTGTCCTCTAATGATATGAAGATGACTCTACCGACCCCACACTGTAATGATAATGAGATGACTAAATAATAATAATGATAGTGAGTCTGACGACCCTGTCCTATAATGGTAATGAAATGACTCTGATTACCCTATCCTCTAATGATAAGGAGATACATCTGTCTCAGTCTACACAGTAAAGCTGTCAGATGAGCTGCAGAAATCAGGAAAAATCAGTCTATGGTGTTCCAGTGACACTTCACTTCTATGAGCCTGCCCAAGATAGCCTAACGCTGTACTCAGCCTTCCCACAGACAGTGAATAGGGTGGTTATTGTGCATTCGCATTACAAGGGAGTCGGGAACCCCCATTCTATAGATGGGGGTCTCAGGGTCGGGTGATCATATATTTATCACCAAACCCTTTCATGGAACCACAGATGATTGCACAGTATGAGAAAAGTCTGTAACACTATCATGCAGGTTAAGGCCTCTTGCACACAAATGGTTTTTTTTTCCCGTTTCCGTTCCGTTTTTGCGGATTCCGTTTGCGATCCGTATGCGGAACCATTCATTTCAATGGTTCAGCAAAAAAAAAAACACAACGGAATGTACTCCGTATGCATTCCGTTTCCGTATAGAACTTGTCCTATTATTGCCCGCAAATAACGATCCGTGGCTCCATTCAAGTCAATGGGTCCGCCAAAAATACGGAATGCATACGGAACACATCCGTAGGTCATCCCTTTTGTGCGGATCCATGCCCACTTTGCCCATGTGTATACTGTTAAAAGACATTACTGTACATTACATTAATGATTAAAAATGTTATGTTTCTGTTTGCGATCTGCAAACAACGGATCGCATACAGAGATTTTTTGCGGAACTACGGAACGGAAACAAAAAAAATAAACAACGGATCCGTTAAAAACGGAACGCAAAATACTGAAAAAGCCAAACGGACGTGTGCAAGAGGCCGAAGGTTGGAGCTCCCCTTTAATATCAGCGTCTGCGCTCCCTATGCCATCTAGTTATCGCTCCCCTCTGCAGCAACACTGCGTCCTCCTGCAAAACCCTTATTTAATGCAGTGTGATTTGATTAAAAGGCACTTTACCTGGGCAGGAGCAGTGATTGATGACATGTAGACATCCCTTGCCGCTTTCATTACAGCTCAGACACTTGGAGCGCTCTCCACTCTGCCCGGAGTAAGTGACAGCTCCGCGATCTTGTCAGCCTGCCAGACCTCACATTAAGTAGCTGATATCTGGATATGGACTCCGTTCTGTTTATGGAGCAAAGGGGCTTTTGTTCTGCACCGTACGAGACATAACAATAGTCCCGAAAAAAGTACAAAGAGAAAGACACAAGATGCCGGATGCACTTGACATGTTCTCTGCGCTCTCTGAACAATGCGGTGCGGTATAACAATAACGTAGGGGAAGCAAATGTTTTGATAAACAACGAACTTTAAGCTTATGCTAACTTTTGCAACTATCTTTTAATGTCAAATAAAAATTTAAAGGACAATCTCCAACTGTTTTGTGCATGCAGCTCCTGCGTAAAGCCACGTCTTCATGGTTACAGACTACAAACAAAGGCCTGTGTCGCCTGCGCTGTCATGTGTTGCTTTCATTTCTCTGACCCTTTGGAGGCAGAGTGTGTGTGTTTTATAAGGTGCAAGAAATGGGAGTTAGCCGACAGAGAAATGTCCATTGACCAATACAGTCATCGGGAAATGGCGAGGCACAGCCTCCCCCCCTTCCCCCGTACCGAGCCCTATTTGTGTATAATAATGTATATCATTAGGCCTCCAGCAGGACGATAGAGCTGTCATCTGTCACAAAATCTCAAGGATAAGTAAATTACTATTCCCTTATCTCTGAGGGGTCATACACACGGCCGTAGCCGTTTTTGCGGTCCGCAAATCATGTCTCCACAAAGCGCGGATTCCGTCCAAGATCCCACCCTCTTCTGACCCTGTCCTGTAATTATAATGAGGTGACTCTGCTGATTCCACCTTCTAACGATGAGATAACCTTGCTGACCCCGAACTCTACAGATACTGAGATGACTCTGCTGAACTTGTCTTCTATTAAGTCCAATTGCTAATGATGAGACGACTCTGTTTAAACCTCCCACTAACCCCACTGTCCTTGTAGATGGTGGATTAAATAACCTCACACAAGGTCAATCAGCTGCTTCTAAGGCCACCAGGATATTGTCACGCATTATACGAGGCATGGACTCGCGGGGCAGGGATGTAATATTACCACTTTACAAAGCGCTGGTGCGGCCTCATCTGGAATGTGCAGTTCAGTTCTGGGCACCAGTCCATATAAAAGGACGCCCCGGAGCTGGAGAGAGTACAGAAGAGAGCGACTAAACTGATAAGGGGCCTGGAGGGTCTTAGTTATGAAGAAAGATTAATAGAATTGAATTTATTTAGTCTTGAGAAGAGACGTCTAAGGGGTGACATGATTAACCTGTACAAATATATAAATGGGCCATACAAAAAATATGGTGAAGAACTGTTCCATGTAAAATTCCCTCAAAAGACAAGAGGGCGCTGCCTCCGACTGGAGAAGGAAAAGTTCAGTCTCTAGAAGCGTCAAAGCTTCTTTACTGTAAGAACTGTGAATCTGTGGAACAGACTCCTCAGGACGTGGTCACAGCAGGAACAGTGGACGGGTTTATAAAGGGTTTAGATGAATTCTTAAAAGTAAAAAAACATTAATGCTTATGAAAACGTGTAGAAATCCGAGTCTCACTTCCTTCTGGGATTCACGCCCCCACCGATCCCTTGGTTGAACCTGATGGACTTATGTCTTTTTTCAACCGTATTAACTATATAACTATGAGAAGATTCTGCTAACCCTGTCCACTAATGATACTAAAATCACTCTTCTGACCCTGACTTCTAATGATATTAGTGTGAGCTGTCCTGTTATGATACTGAGATGACTCTGCTGACCATACCATCCAATGATAATCAGTTGATTCTGCTTACCTTGTCTTCTCATGTTAATGAGACGACTCTGTCTCAGTCTACACAGCAAAACTGACCAGAGAACTGCAGAAAAGCATTAGTCTATTGTGTGTGTTCCAACGATCAATGGAAAATCTTCAGTATTTTTTGTTTTCTTAAGCCTCATGTTCTAGTCCGCATCCGAGCAGCAGTTTTTGCGGCTTTGATGCGGACCCATTCACTTCAATGGGGCCACAAAAGATGTGGACAGCACTCCGTGTGCTGTCCCCATCTGTTGCTCCGTTCCGTGGCCCCGCAAGAAAAATATAACCTGTCCTATTCTTGTCCATTTTGCGGACAAGAATAGTCATTTCTACAATGGGCCGCCTGGTCCGTTCCGCAAATTGCGGAAGGCACACGGGCGGCTTCCGTGTTTTGCCGATCCGCAATTTGCGGACCGCAAAAAAAAAAAAATGGAACGGTCGTGTGCATGATGCCAAACATGGATAATCACATGAAAAAAGAACAGGAGCAACATTACCAAGGTTACATAACAGAAGTAGCAGGGTCACATCAGTGCAGAGGATTTCAGGAGTGGAGTGTGCTGATCCTGTGGGAGGTTACACGCTGGCAGGGTCACAGCAGCACAAAGTATTTAAGCTGATCTTATGGGAGTTCAGAGACTGAGAGCTTGCCTGGTGAGCAGGTCCCTCCCAGCAGCACAGAGTATGTCAGGAGGATGATGCATATGACAAGGTTGTTCTCATGTTGTGAGAAGGGAGATGGAGTCAGGTCAGTTCGTGCAGAGGGTTAGTAACAATAATTATGGGTATGGGATGTAATAAATCCTCCTGTCAGTTGTTTGATGGTTTTCTGTGGAGCAGAAATTAATATTTATAGTAATAAGCGTATATGTCATGTGCCGGGCCATATCCATCACCCTGCGGCCATCCCCGGAAATACCCCCATTTATATCCCTGTATTAGCACAGTGCTCTGCCGGCGGATACAATGAGTGAATCATATACTTTAGCTGTCAGGTCCCATTCATCACCTCTGATGGATATCCTCCCTGCGGAGAGCCGGGTTCTGCAGCCCAGAGGCCAATCTGATCCTGTCCCTGGTATAACTCATAGGACCAGCAGGAGCTGTGGTCATAATCCTGTACCCCAATTATCAGTGCGGAAGAAAGAAACACAGGGAAGGGCGCTCCTTGGTGAGGGGTGGAGAAAACAGCAAGGTGAACAGGTAAGTGTGAACGCACATCAGAAAGAGAAGTGTGAGCGCAGACCCAACTCTGGGAAACACATAGAATCCTCCAGCGGAGAGACATAGGTACCCCCCAAACCGCCAGAGGGTGATCCAAAATGAGCACCAAATTGCAAGCAGATAGTGCAGGAAGAAGCGGGCCTGAGCGGCTCAGGTTACCTTTGGGGTACAGGATAATGACACTGACACTTGGGGTACAGAATAATGACGCTGACACTTGGGGTACAGGATAATGACGCTGACACTTGGGGTACAGGATAATGACGCTGACACTTGGGGTACAGGATAATGACGCTGACACTTGGGGTACAGGATAATGACGCTGACACTTGGGGTACAGGATAATGACGCTGACACTTGGGGTACAGGATAATGACGCTGACACTTGGGGTACAGGATAATGACACTTACACTTGGGGTACAGGATAATGACACTGACACTTGGGGTACAGGATAATGACACTGACACTTGGGGTACAGGATAATGACACTGACACTTGGGGTACAGGATAGTGACACTGACACTTGGGGTACAGGATAATGACACTGACACTTGGGGTACAGGATAACGACGCTGACACTCGGGGTACAGGATAATGACGCTGACACTTGGGGTACAGGATAACGACGCTGACACTCGGGGTACAGGATAATGACACACTGACACTTGGGGTACAGGATAATGACGCTGACACTTGGGGTACAGGATAATGACACTGACACTTGGAGTACAGGATAATGACGCTGACACTCGGGGTACAGGATAATGACGCTGACACTTGGGGTACAGGATAATGACACTGACACTTGGGGTACAGGATAATGACACTGACACTTGGGGTACAGGATAATGACGCTGACACTTGGGGTACAGGATAATGACGCTGACACTTGGGGTACAGGATAATGACACTTACACTTGGGGTACAGGATAATGACACTGACACTTGGGGTACAGGATAATGACACTGACACTTGGGGTACAGGATAATGACACTGACACTTGGGGTACAGGATAATGACGCTGACACTCGGGGTACAGGATAATGACGCTGAGACTTGGGGTACAGGATAATGACACTGACACTTGGGGTACAGGATAGTGACACTGACACTTGGGGTACAGGATAATGACACTGACACTTGGGGTACAGGATAGTGACACTGACACTTGGGGTACAGGATAATGACACTGACACTTGGGGTACAGGATAATGACACTGACACTCGGGGTACAGGATAGTGACACTGACACTTGGGGTACAGGATAGTGACACTGACACTTGGGGTACAGGATAATGACGCTGACACTTGGGGTACAGGATAGTGACACTGACACTTGGGGTACAGGATAATGACACTGACACTTGGGGTACAGGATAATGATAATGACACTTGGGGTACAGGATAGTGACACTGACACTTGGGGTACAGGATAATGACACTGACACTTGGGGTACAGGATAGTGACACTGACACTTGGGGTACAGATTAATGACACTGACACTTGGGGTACAGGATAATGACACTGACACTTGGGGTACAGGATAATGACACTGACACTTGGGGTACAGGATAATAACACTGACACTTGGGGTACAGATAATGACACTGACACTTGGGGTACAGGATAATGACACTGACACTTGGGGTACAGGACAATGACACTGACACTTGGGGTACAGGATAGTGACACTGACACTTGGGGTACAGGATAATGACACTGACACTTGGGGTACAGATAATGACACTGACACTTGGGGTACAGGATAATGACACTGACACTTGGGGTACAGATTAATGACGCTGACACTTGGGGTACAGGATAATGACGCTGACACTTGGGGTACAGGATAATGACGCTGACACTTGGGGTACAGGATAATGACGCTGACACTTGGGGTACAGGATAATGACGCTGACACTTGGGGTACAGGATAATGACGCTGACACTTGGGGTACAGGATAATGACGCTGACACTTGGGGTACAGGATAATGACACTTACACTTGGGGTACAGGATAATGACACTGACACTTGGGGTACAGGATAATGACACTGACACTTGGGGTACAGGATAATGACACTGACACTTGGGGTACAGGATAGTGACACTGACACTTGGGGTACAGGATAATGACACTGACACTTGGGGTACAGGATAATGACACTGACACTTGGGGTACAGGATAATGACACTGACACTCGGGGTACAGGATAATGACGCTGACACTTGGGGTACAGGATAATGACACTGACACTTGGGGTACAGGATAGTGACACTGACACTTGGGGTACAGGATAATGACACTGACACTTGGGGTACAGGATAGTGACACTGACACTTGGGGTACAGGATAATGACACTGACACTTGGGGTACAGGATAATGACACTGACACTCGGGGTACAGGATAGTGACACTGACACTTGGGGTACAGGATAGTGACACTGACACTTGGGGTACAGGATAATGACGCTGACACTTGGGGTACAGGATAGTGACACTGACACTTGGGGTACAGGATAATGACACTGACACTTGGGGTACAGGATAATGATAATGACACTTGGGGTACAGGATAGTGACACTGACACTTGGGGTACAGGATAATGACACTGACACTTGGGGTACAGGATAGTGACACTGACACTTGGGGTACAGATTAATGACACTGACACTTGGGGTACAGGATAATGACACTGACACTTGGGGTACAGGATAGTGACACTGACACTTGGGGTACAGGATAATAACACTGACACTTGGGGTACAGATAATGACACTGACACTTGGGGTACAGGATAATGACACTGACACTTGGGGTACAGGACAATGACACTGACACTTGGGGTACAGGATAGTGACACTGACACTTGGGGTACAGGATAATGACACTGACACTTGGGGTACAGATAATGACACTGACACTTGGGGTACAGGATAATGACACTGACACTTGGGGTACAGATTAATGACACTGACATTTGGGGTACAGGATAATGACACTGACACTTGGGGTACAGATTAATGACACTGACATTTGGGGTACAGATTAATGACACTGACATTTGGGGTACAGGATAATGACGCTGACACTTGGGGTACAGAATAATGACACTGACATTTGGGGTACAGATTAATGACACTGACACTTGGGGTACAGGATAATGACACTGACACTTGGGGTACAGGATAATGACACTGACACTCGGGGTACAGGATAATGACGCTGACACTTGGGGTGCAGGATAGTGACACTGACACTTGGGGTACAGGATAATGACGCTGACACTTGGGGTACAGGATAGTGACACTGACACTTGGGGTACAGGATAATGACACTGACACTTGGGGTACAGGATAATGATAATGACACTTGGGGTACAGGATAGTGACACTGACACTTGGGGTACAGGATAATGACACTGACACTTGGGGTACAGGATAGTGACACTGACACTTGGGGTACAGATTAATGACACTGACACTTGGGGTACAGGGTAATGACACTGACACTTGGGGTACAGGATAATGACACTGACACTTGGGGTACAGGATAATGACACTGACACTTGGGGTACAGATAATGACACTGACACTTGGGGTACAGGATAATGACACTGACACTTGGGGTACAGGACAATGACACTGACACTTGGGGTACAGGATAGTGACACTGACACTTGGGGTACAGGATAATGACACTGACACTTGGGGTACAGATAATGACACTGACACTTGGGGTACAGGATAATGACACTGACACTTGGGGTACAGATTAATGACACTGACACTTGGGGTACAGGATAGTGACACTGACACTTGGGGTACAGGATAATGACACTGACACTTGGGGTACAGATAATGACACTGACACTTGGGGTACAGGATAATGACACTGACACTTGGGGTACAGATTAATGACGCTGACACTTGGGGTACAGGATAATGACGCTGACACTTGGGGTACAGGATAATGACGCTGACACTTGGGGTACAGGATAATGACGCTGACACTTGGGGTACAGGATAATGACGCTGACACTTGGGGTACAGGATAATGACGCTGACACTTGGGGTACAGGATAATGACGCTGACACTTGGGGTACAGGATAATGACACTTACACTTGGGGTACAGGATAATGACACTGACACTTGGGGTACAGGATAATGACACTGACACTTGGGGTACAGGATAATGACACTGACACTTGGGGTACAGGATAGTGACACTGACACTTGGGGTACAGGATAATGACACTGACACTTGGGGTACAGGATAATGACACTGACACTTGGGGTACAGGATAATGACGCTGACACTCGGGGTACAGGATAATGACGCTGACACTTGGGGTACAGGATAATGACACTGACACTTGGGGTACAGGATAGTGACACTGACACTTGGGGTACAGGATAATGACACTGACACTTGGGGTACAGGATAGTGACACTGACACTTGGGGTACAGGATAATGACACTGACACTTGGGGTACAGGATAATGACACTGACACTCGGGGTACAGGATAGTGACACTGACACTTGGGGTACAGGATAGTGACACTGACACTTGGGGTACAGGATAATGACGCTGACACTTGGGGTACAGGATAGTGACACTGACACTTGGGGTACAGGATAATGACACTGACACTTGGGGTACAGGATAATGATAATGACACTTGGGGTACAGGATAGTGACACTGACACTTGGGGTACAGGATAATGACACTGACACTTGGGGTACAGGATAGTGACACTGACACTTGGGGTACAGATTAATGACACTGACACTTGGGGTACAGGATAATGACACTGACACTTGGGGTACAGGATAATGACACTGACACTTGGGGTACAGGATAATAACACTGACACTTGGGGTACAGATAATGACACTGACACTTGGGGTACAGGATAATGACACTGACACTTGGGGTACAGGACAATGACACTGACACTTGGGGTACAGGATAGTGACACTGACACTTGGGGTACAGGATAATGACACTGACACTTGGGGTACAGATAATGACACTGACACTTGGGGTACAGGATAATGACACTGACACTTGGGGTACAGATTAATGACACTGACATTTGGGGTACAGGATAATGACACTGACACTTGGGGTACAGATTAATGACACTGACATTTGGGGTACAGATTAATGACACTGACATTTGGGGTACAGGATAATGACGCTGACACTTGGGGTACAGAATAATGACACTGACATTTGGGGTACAGATTAATGACACTGACACTTGGGGTACAGGATAATGACACTGACACTTGGGGTACAGGATAATGACACTGACACTCGGGGTACAGGATAATGACGCTGACACTTGGGGTGCAGGATAGTGACACTGACACTTGGGGTACAGGATAATGACGCTGACACTTGGGGTACAGGATAGTGACACTGACACTTGGGGTACAGGATAATGACACTGACACTTGGGGTACAGGATAATGATAATGACACTTGGGGTACAGGATAGTGACACTGACACTTGGGGTACAGGATAATGACACTGACACTTGGGGTACAGGATAGTGACACTGACACTTGGGGTACAGATTAATGACACTGACACTTGGGGTACAGGGTAATGACACTGACACTTGGGGTACAGGATAATGACACTGACACTTGGGGTACAGGATAATGACACTGACACTTGGGGTACAGATAATGACACTGACACTTGGGGTACAGGATAATGACACTGACACTTGGGGTACAGGACAATGACACTGACACTTGGGGTACAGGATAGTGACACTGACACTTGGGGTACAGGATAATGACACTGACACTTGGGGTACAGATAATGACACTGACACTTGGGGTACAGGATAATGACACTGACACTTGGGGTACAGATTAATGACACTGACATTTGGGGTACAGGATAATGACACTGACACTTGGGGTACAGATTAATGACACTGACATTTGGGGTACAGATTAATGACACTGAAACTTGGGGTACAGGATAATGAAACACTGATAATTTGGAGCAGATAAACCAGGAGGAAGCGGCTTGACAGGTGCAGATTACCATCCACATGTAACGTGTTTCAGAGCTGTGCCACCCCCTTCATCAGACACAATCAAAGCATGGTGCGGAGCAGAATCTATACAGGTACCGGTAACATACAAATCCCAGACTAGACAATAAGAAAAAATGCAATAAAACACTTAGAAATGTAAAAGCATACAAAAATAAATAGAAAACAGGAGAACAGGTAAACAGGAGAATACAAAATAAAGAAAACAAAATAACTTATTGTCTGACTCGTTCAATAGTCTCATTGAGACCCTCCGGCATCAAAGTACGCAGCTGGGCTGAATGAGACTATTGAACGAGTCAGACAATAAGTTATTTTGTTTTCTTTATTTTGTATTCTCCTGTTTACCTGTTCTCCTGTTTTCTATTTATTTTTGTATGCTTTTACATTTCTAAGTGTTCTATTGCATTTTTTCTTATTGTCTAGTCTGGGATTTGTATGTTACTAGTACCTGTATAGAGTCTGCTCCGCACCATGCTTTGATTGTGTCTGATGAAGCGGGTAATGAACCACAACCTAGGCCCTGGTTGGGACCCTTGGGATACAAACATAATTTACATAACGGCAGTTAGACCCAAAAAAAAATCCCTTTAGGGGTCCTAACAATTATTACACGATAAAAACTACATCTTTATTTGATACATTTTAAAACCCCAAACTAAACACCGACAGACCATGTACAGTCGTGGCCAAAAGTTTTGAGAATTACATAAATATTGGAAATTGGAAAAGTTGCTGCTTACGTTTTTATAATAGCAATTTGCATATACTCCAGAATGTTATGAAGAGTGATCAGATGAATTGCATAGTCCTTCTTTGCCATGAAAATTAACTTAATCCCAAAAAAACCTTTCCACTGCATTTCATTGCTGTCATTAAAGGACCTGCTGAGATCATTTCAGTAATCGTCTTGGTAACTCAGGTGAGAATGTTGACGACCACAAGGCTGGAGATCATTATGTCAGGCTGATTGGGTTAAAATGGCAGACTTGACATGTTAAAAGGAGGGTGATGCTTGAAATCATTGTTCTTCCATTGTTAACCATGGTGACCTGCAAAGAAACGCGTTCAGCCATCATTGCGTTGCATAAAAATGGCTTCACAGGCAAGGATATTGTGGCTACTAAGATTGCACCTCAATCAACAATATATAGAATCATCAAGAACTTCAAGGAAAGAGGTTCAAGTCTTGTTAAGAAGGCTTCAGGGCGTCCAAGAAAGTCCAGCAAGCGCCAGGATCGTCTCCTAAAGAGGATTCAGCTGCGGGATCGGAGTGCCACCAGTGCAGAGCTTGCTCAGGAATGGCAGCAGGCAGGTGTGAGCGCATCTGCACGCACAGTGAGGCGAAGACTTTTGGAAGATATCCTGGTGTCAAGAAGGGCAGCAAAGAAGCCACTTCTTTCCAAAAAAAACATCAGGGACAGATTGATCTTCTGCAGAAAGTTTGGTGAATGGACTGCTGAGGACTGGGGCAAAGTCATATTCTCCGATGAAGCCTCTTTCCGATTGTTTGGGGCATCTGGAAAAAGGCTTGTCCGGAGAAGAAAAGGTGAGCGCTACCATCAGTCCTGTGTCATGCCAACAGTAAAGCATCCTGAGACCATTCATGTGTGGGGTTGCTTCTCATCCAAGGGAGTGGGCTCACTCACAATTTTGCCCAAAAACACAGCCATGAATAAAGAATGGCACCAAAACACCCTCCAACAGCAACTTCTTCCAACAATCCAACAACAGTTTGGTGAAGAACAATGCATTTTCCAGCACGATGGAGCACCGTGCCATAAGGCAAAAGTGATAACTAAGTGGCTCGGGGACCAAAACGTTGACATTTTGGGTCCATGCCCTGGAAACTCCCCAGATCTTAATCCCATTGAGAACTTGTGGTCAATCCTCAAGAGGCGGGTGGACAAACAAAAACCCACTAATTCTGACAAACTCCAAGAAGTGATTATGAAAGAATGGGTTGCTATCAGTCAGGAATTGGCCCAGAAGTTGATTGAGAGCATGCCCAGTCGGATTGCAGAGGTCCTGAAAAAGAAGGGCCAACACTGCAAATACTGACTCTTTGCATAAATGTCATGTAATTGTCGATAAAAGCCTTTGAAATGTATGAAGTGCGTGTAATTATATTTCACTACATCACAGAAACAACTGAAACAAAGATCTAAAAGCAGTTTAGCAGCAAACTTTGTGAAAACTAATATTTGTGTCATTCTCAAAACTTTTGGCCACGACTGTACATATAAAACTATCAGGGACCGGCAGAGTATTATTGTCATTTAATGTACAGCAAGCAGATGGGGACAGAGTTGATGCTTTGTTTCACTGTCTACTTATTAAACACAGTTTTTAATACTACCCTGTGTGGTGTATTTATTGCTTCTCACGTGTCACAATTGTATATATATATTTTACACCCACAGTGTATTATATGGACAGACTCACGTCCATTTATTAATACACATAGTGTCTACTGGGGGTGGAAGAGAGAACATTGATGAGCCTCTGGTGCCAGCTTACTGATATTGCACATCTACAGTGGATATAAAAAGTCTACACACCCCTGTTACAATGTCAGGTTTCTGTGATGTAAAAAAATCAGACAAAGATAAATTATTTCAGAACTTTTTTCACCTTTAATGTGACTTTGTTGAAGCACCTTTTGATTTTATTACATCACTTTGCCCACTCTTCTTGGCAAAAACGCTCCAAATCTGTCAGGTCTAAGCTCTGGCTGGGCCATACCAAAACTTTAATCTTCTTCTGGTGAAGCCATTCCTTTGTTGATTTGGATGTATGCTTTGGGTCGTTGTCATGCTGAAAGATGAAGTTCCTCTTCATGGTCCGCTTTCTAGCAGGAGCCTGAAGGTTTTGTACCAATATTGACTGGTATTTGGACCTGTTCATAATTCCCTCTAGCTTAACTGAGGCCCCAGTTCCAGCTGAAGAACAGCCCCTTGGCATGATGCTGCCCCCGCCATGCTTCACTGTGGGTATGGTGTTCTTTTGGTGATGTGCAGGGTTGTTTTTGCGCCAAACATATCTTTTGGAATTATGGCCAAAAAGTTCAACCTTGGTTTCATCAGATCATAACACCTTTTCCCACATGCTTTTGGGAGACTTCAGATGTGTTTTTGCAAAATGTAGCCTGGCTGGGATGTTTTTCTTCGTAAGAAAAGGCTTTTGTCTTGCCGCTCTACCCCATAGCCCAGACATATGAAGAATACAGGAGATTGTTGTCACATGTACCACACAGCCAGGACTTGCCAGATATTCCTGCAGCTCCTGTAATGTTGCTGTAGGCCTCTTGGTCGCCTCCCAGACCAGTTTTCTTCTCGTCTTTTCATCAATTTTGGAGGGACGTCCAGTTCTTGGTAATGTCACTGTTGTGCCACTTGATGATGACGGTCTCCACTGTGTTCCATGGTAGATCTAATGCCTTGGAAATTCTTTTGTCCCCTTCTCCTGACTGATACCTTCTAACAATGAGATCCCTCTGATGCTTTGGAAGCTCTCTGTGGACCACGGCTTTTGCTGTAGGATGCGACTAAGAAAATTTCAGGAAAGACCAACTAGAGCAGCTGCACTTTATTTGGGGTTAATCAGAGGCACTTTACATGATGGCCGGTGTATGCCGACTCCTATCTAACAGGACTCTGAATGTGATTGCTTAATTCTGAGCACAGCTACATCCCCAGTTATAAGAGGGTGCGCACACTTATGCAACCACATTATCTTAGTTTTTTGGTTTCTTCTCTCCACCTAAAAGATTTCAGTTTGTTTTCCAAGTTGTACAGTTTATAGGTCACATTAAAGGGGGAAAAAGTTCTGAAATGATTTATCTTTGTCAAATTTTTTTACAGCACAGAAACCTGACATTTTTACAGGGGTGTGTAGACTTTTCATATCCACTGTATGTATAGCAGTTATGGGGTAATAGTTCTCCCCTGACGAAGTGGCGGCGAAACATGTCGGGAGGGGTAGTGTTCTCTGTGTGTGTGTTTTTAGACAGGGCTGAGCAGTAGTTTCTGTTATACAAGCTGAGGATAGATAGAGGGACGGAGTGCATGCAATCTGAGGAGAGAGCTCCGTGGACGTGGCCAAACATGCTGCCACATTGCATTTACATCAAGCGATCAGTGAGCAGTGAACATTGCTAAGCAGCGCTGGGCAGATTGATAATAGACAGCGTGGCTGAAGGATAGCCCGTGGCTATTTACTGAGCACGTGTATAATAACTAATACAAACTTTCGTGTCATACACAGACGCCAAATATTAGCGATTTACACGAGGGGCTCTCTATAATGTCTACCCCATCCCCAGTGTATAGTACCTGGGTGTAAGTAGAAAGGAGATATACTGCAACATTGCATCTACGTAAGCAGAGAAGATATACATGCGCTGTGGACACTGACACAGGAGATGTGGCCGAAGTCAAGCTACGTTGTCCAATAAGTTGTTGGTCAGCTCCTTAGTGTGTGCGCAGCAATTATTACAGCATTACTGTACGTGCTATATATACTGTAGATGCGCAATATCAGTAAGCTGGCACCACGGGCACCTCAATGTTCTCCCTTCCACCCCCAGCAGACACTGTGTGCATCAATAAATGGACGTGAGTCTGTCCATAGAATACACTGTGGGTGTAAAATATATATATATATATATACAATTGTGACAAGTGAGAAGCAATAAATACATCACACAGGGTAGTATTAAAAACAAAGCATCAACTCTGTGCCCATCTGCTTGCTGTACATTAAATGACAATAATACTCTGACGGTCCCTGATAGTTTTTTATGTACATGGTCTGTCGGTGTTTCGTTTTGGGTTTTAAAAGGTATCAAATAAAGATGTAGTTTTTATCATATAATAATTGTTAGGACCCCTAAAGGGATATTTTTGGGGGTCTAACGACCGTTATATAAATTATGATGAAGGGGGTGGCACAGCCCTGAAACGCGTCACATGTGCAATAAAGAACTTGGATGGTAATCTGCACATCTCAAGCCGCTTCTTTCCGGTTTATCTGCTCCAATTATCAGTGTGTCATTATCCTGTACCCCAAGTGTCAGTGTCCTTATCCTGTACCCTGAGTGTCAGTGTCATTATCCTGTACCCCAAGTGTCAGTGTCACTATCCTGTACCCCAAGTGTCAGTGTCATTATCCTGTACCCCAAGTGTCAGTGTCATTATCCTGTACCCCAAGTGTCAGTGTCATTATCCTGTATCCCGAGTGTCAGTGTCACTATCCTGTACCCCAAGTGTCAGTGTCACTATCCTGTACCCCAAGTGTCAGTGTCATTATCTTGTACCCCAAGTGTCAGTGTCACTATCCTGAACCCCAAGTGTCAGTGTCATTATCTTGTACCCCAAGTGTCAGCGTCATTATCCTGTACCCCAAGTGTCAGCGTCATTATCTTGTACCCCAAGTGTCAGCGTCATTATCCTGTACCCCAAGTGTCAGTGTCATTATCCTGTACCCCAAGTGTCAGCGTCATTATCTTGTACCCCAAGTGTCAGCGTCATTATCCTGTACCCCAAGTGTCAGTATCATTATCCTGTTCCCCAAGTGTCAGTGTCATTATCCTGTACCCCAAGTGTCAGTGTCATTATCCTGTACCCCAAGTGTCAGTGTCATTATCCTGTACCCCGAGTGTCAGTGTCACTATCCTGTACCCCAAGTGTCAGTGTCATTATCCTGAACCCCAAGTGTCAGTGTCATTATCCTGTACCCCAAGTGTCAGTGTCATTATCCTGTACCCCAAGTGTCAGTGTCACTATCCTGTACCCCAAGTGTCAGTGTCACTATCCTGTACCCCAAGTGTCAGTGTCATTATCCTGTACCCCAAGTGTCAGTGTCACTATCCTGTACCCCAAGTGTCAGTGTCATTATCCTGTACCCCAAGTGTCAGTGTCATTATCCTGTACCCCAAGTGTCAGTGTCACTAATCTGTACCCCAAGTGTCAGTGTCACTATCCTGTACCCCAAGTGTCAGTGTCATTATCCTGTACCCCAAGTGTCAGTGTCATTATCCTGTACCCCAAGTGTCAGTGTCACTATCCTGTACCCCAAGTGTCAGTGTCACTATCCTGTACCCCAAGTGTCAGTGTCATTATCCTGTACCCCAAGTGTCAGTGTCATTATCCTGTACTCCAAGTGTCAGTGTCATTATCCTGTACCCCAAGTGTCAGTGTCATTATCCTGTACCCCGAGTGTCAGTGTCATTATACTGTACCCCAAGTTTCAGTGTTATTATCCTGTACCCCAAGTATCAGTGTCATTATCCTGTACCCCAAGTGTCATCATGTCATTATCCTGTACCCCAAGTGTCAGTGTCATTATCCTGTACCCCGAGTGTCAGTGTCATTATACTGTACCCCAAGTTTCAGTGTTATTATCCTGTACCCCAAGTATCAGTGTCATTATCCTGTACCCCAAGTGTCATCATGTCATTATCCTGTACCCCAAGTGTCAGTGTCATTATCCTGTACCCCAAGTGTCAGTGTCATTATCCTGTACCCCAAGTGTCAGTGTCATCATCCTGCACCCCAAGTGTCAGTGTCATTATCCAGTTCCCCAAGTGTCACTATCCTGTACCCCAAGTGTCAGTGTCACTATCCTGTACCCCAAGTGTCAGTGTCACTATCCTGTACCCCAAGTGTCAGTGTCATTATCCTGTACCCCAAGTGTCAGTGTCATTATCCTGTACCCCGAGTGTCACTATCCTGTACCCCAAGTGTCAGTGTCATTAACCTGTACCCTGAGTGTCAGTGTCATTATCCTGTACCCCAAGTGTCAGTGTCATTATCCTGTACCCCAAGTGTCAGCGTCATTATCCTGTACCCCAAGTGTCAGCGTCATTATCCTGTACCCCAAGTGTCAGTGTCATTATCCTGTACCCCAAGTGTCAGTGTCATTATCCTGTACTCCAAGTGTCAGTGTCATTATCCTGTACCCCAAGTGTCAGTGTGTCATTATCCTGTACCCCAAGTGTCAGTGTAATTATCCTGTACCCCAAGTATCAGTGTCACTATCCTGTACCCCAAGTGTCAGTGTCATTATCCTGTACCCCAAGTGTCAGTGTCATTATCCTGTACCCCAAGTGTCAGTGTCATTATCCTGTACCCCAAGTGTCAGTGTCATTATCCTGTACCCCAAGTGTCAGTGTCACTATCCTGTACCCCAAGTGTCAGTGTCATTATCCTGTATCCCAAGTGTCAGTGTCATTATCCTGTACCCCAAGTGTCAGTGTCATTATCCTGTACCCCAAGTGTCAGTGTCATTATCCTGTACCCCAAGTGTCAGTGTCATCATCCTGTACCCCAAGTGTCAGTGTCATTATCCTGCACCCCAAGTGTCAGTGTCATTATCCAGTTCCCCAAGTGTCACTATCCTGTACCCCAAGTGTCAGTGTCACTATCCTGTACCCCAAGTGTCAGTGTCACTATCCTGTACCCCAAGTGTCAGTGTCATTATCCTGTACCCCAAGTGTCAGTGTCATTATCCTGTACCCCGAGTGTCACTATCCTGTACCCCAAGTGTCAGTGTCATTATCCTGTACCCCAAGTGTCAGTGTGTCATTATCCTGTACCCCAAGTGTCAGTGTCATTATCCTGTACCCCAAGTGTCAGTGTCATTATCCTGTACCCCAAGTGTAAGTGTCATTATCCTGTACCCCAAGTGTCAGTGTCATTATCCTGTACCCCAAGTATCAGTGTCACTATCCTGTACCCCAAGTGTCAGTGTCATTATCCTGTACCCCAAGTGTCAGTGTCATTATCCTGTACCCCAAGTGTCAGTGTCATTATCCTGTACCCCAAGTGTCAGTGTCATTATCCTGTACCCCAAGTGTCAGTGTCATTATCCTGTACTCCAAGTGTCAGTGTCATTATCCTGTACTCCAAGTGTTAGTGTCATTATCCTGTACCCCAAGTGTCAGTGTCATTATCCTGTACCCCGAGTGTCAGTGTCACTATCCTGTACCCCAAGTGTCAGTGTCATTATCCTGTACCCCAAGTGTCAGTGTCATTATCCTGTACCCCAAGTGTCAGTGTCACTATCCTGTACCCCAAGTGTCAGTGTCATTATCCTGTACCCCAAGTGTCAGTGTCATTATCCTGTACCCCAAGCACAGAACACAAGCTCCATCTTCCGTTGACATAAACCCCTATACGATGAGCAGTCTGGCAGGAGCGATGCTGTGAGGTAGCGAGAGCCGCTCTTTCTATAACGTGATATAGGACTTATATTCTCCGTAGAATAATTTATAATCTCCCCAATATTTCTTGGGTTCCGTGCTTCTAACCTAATAAACTGAGTCGCCTAGGAATGAAGGTGTCTTCCCTTATAAACGGCCGCCTATAACTTATCCTCCGCTCTCACTTCTTTGGAATGTAACGTTTTTTTTTTTTCGCTCTTTCTTACCGATTTCCTCCTCTCGGCCTTCGCCGTATGATGGGTCTCGTAGGGTCAGGATCCTGCTTTCTCCTTGATGTATGAAGCTCCACGTTTCCCTCCAGTACAGGCTCATAGATGGTGGCATGGCATTGTAGACTAACGTCCTACCATCAATAAATGACCCAGTGCTACCCATAGTCACCATTCTTAAATACTGTATCTCCATCTCCAGCTCTTATGAGACTACAACCCCCAGTAAGTTTTGATTTTGTCATAATGGGAGTTCTAGTTTCAGATCATCCACTCGTTGAGGAACCCTGGACTGAACGATCGGGCTGCAGTAGGTGAGTGATATCTCTGTACTTTTCTGATTTCACCAAAACTCCTTCTTAAAGCGACTGTACAATTTGAGTTTTTCACGTTTTTTTTTCTTTGTGGATACGGAGAAGTCAATGCTCCCTGTGATTTGCGTGACGATGCTGGGGCAGCGCCCTCATCCTGTGGTAAGTGGCTGTGAAGTGTCTGGTGGTCACAGTCACCACAAGAGCAGCGGAAACAATTGTGACTTTTCCTTGATACATTGTTTACTGCTGTCTGCATATAGCGCTAACATATTCTGCAGCGCTGTACACAGGGTAGTCCTGGCATCGATTCCTGGGTAATGTACTTTCCAGATTTCATTGAGGGTCGGTGTAAAACCAATTAAGTGTATTTCTTGCAATTTGGGTGAAACAAAAATATCCATATATCAAAAATATACAGAAGAAGCAGATTTTGACCTTTTTAGATCTCTACGGAGCCTTTTATTGGACAGTGCTGATCCTGATCAATAACCATACCGCGCTGAATATGCAAACTTTTGTAATTCCTACAGCGTTCACCTGATTTGGATGTAAATACCCCCAAATTAAAGCTGACAGTCTGCAGGTAAAGCACATCTTGTTTGATTAATTTCAAATCCATTGTGGTGGTGTATAGAGCCAAAAATGTTACAATTGGGTCGATGTCCCAATATTGATGGACCTGACTGTAAGACAATCCTGTTTCACTATATGTCGGTATAAGATAACAGTATGGCGATAATTTGAGAGATAAATTGGAGACAGTTTACGATTGTTTCCAGTGCAGTGAAGTTTTAATATCTTTATATCACTCTTCTAATTTTGCCTGGTTCTCCTCCAAGTCCCACCATTAGCTTCAGTCTCCCTCATGAAAAACGTCCTGTCAGACCGGATGAAGTTTATGACAATCGGGAGGATGGGATCTACATAAGATAATGTTGGCCGGACTGGCAGAGATGTATTATCTAAGTGCACAGGGCTCCTCGCCAAAAACCAAATCCACCAGGACCCCTTCCCGTTCCATAAATCACATCTCACTGATCTTTTATTGGTTGACTCTCCGGAGGACAATGTTCTCCGTAGTCCTGACTGAGGCAATAACCTGCCCAGTCTTCATCTTGTGACAGCATGAAGATAAAACGCGGATGTTTATGGTTATCCTATTGATCTAATTACAGAAAAGCTGCAGGAAAATTAATATCTATTAAACTGAAAGCTCGATTAATTGAGTCTGAAACCTGGTGGCCATCTCCATTGCCGGTAATCATCACTGCGTGTTTGGAGCTGATGGAGACATTTAGTTTTATGATACCTTGGCCATAGTATTTTATTGTAAGTTATTACGCACATGGTATCAGTAATCAGGCCTGGCTGGATGTAGCATAGCTGAGTTTGTTGTCCTAGTCCTTTTTCTAAGGCAGAGTGTTATGATGGCACCCATGCTGGTACCTATCACCCTACCTCGAGGAGGTGGCTTTTCTTCTGCCCTACTCTAACATCCATAACATGGTATATACAGAGGGGTTGTCCAGATTTGATTCACCTTTGCTGCATCTGTGATTTTAGCCAACAAAACTACTAAATTTTTCACTCAAAATTTGGTACCTACGGTTATCCCATCTTATAACATGACAACATATTGACAGAATGCCATCCTGTTATGATCCATGGGGGTCTGACTTCTAGGACCTTCACTGATCCCAAGAATTGAGAGGCAGATGCCTCCTGGGCAACCACTATGTGAGCAACTGCAGCTGGACTCATTCACTTTATTCAAACTGCTCTGCACTTCCATTCTTAGTATCATGTGAGGTCCCAGAAAATGGACCCCCACTCATCATAAAGTGATAGCATATTCTAATGGTATGCTATCACTTCATAAAATGAGAATCCCCTGTAACCCCAATGTGCAAGTTATTTTTAAACCTTGAATCCCTCTTCTTGATCATAGAGAGGACTGTGCAGTCTTAAAGCAGCTGCACAGTCCTCTCTATACCCTCTCTATACCCTCCCTGCACTAATCTCTATCGATAACAGGGGACGTGTGAGAGAGGGGAATAGGGTAAGCTAAGGATAATTCTGAGTAAGAGGCAGGGAATGGGGAGCAGACTATGATTGGGATAGAGTATATAAAGGAGTCTGTGTGGTGGGTGTCTGTCCAATCAAGTCTCAGCCTTCTTGCTCCAGGGACATTACCGGAGCCTGGAGGGGTGAGGATGATATTGGACATCAGGTATGCATCCCAACCCTTTTTGACAGGTGCTTGAACTGATGGGAGGCAGATATGTTGTCACCACCAGACATCTGAGAAGCTCTGACAGACGTCCTTCAGAACCTCCTCCTTGAGGTTCCTTTTGTTTTGCTTTCATTTTCTCATCTCGTTAGCCTCTCTCAGCTGTCATGTAGTTGCACTGATTGCATCCCTTTAAATCCCTTCCCATACTGCATCACTTTGCGGTTTATACAACTTCCTGGAGTGTATGCATGCTGGATGCTACTACTGAGTCTTCTACAGATAAGTTTTGTTCATTTATTTGTATTTTCCTGGTTGCTGGATCCCAGGTGACCCTGACTCCCTCCGTATCAAGTGTAGGTCGAGTCCCCTCACTATTATAGGGTGTTCAGGTGTTATACAGTCGAGGTACGAGGATATGCGATCTTCTACCATTGAGAATTTTGCATAGGCTGAGCAGTTAGGGAGAGAGTCAGGTCTGTTGCAGGGCTCCCCCTTTTGTTCCTTAGTTTTGGATCCAGTCAGTCGGATCTTCCTTTTGTGTCTTCTTGTTTGCTGTACACCTTCCGTGACATATGTATAGTATAATAATTGGTGCGCAGAGAGTCAGGCTGTATTACATTGGTAAACACCACTGGGGGAGCTCAGGAGCTTATTGTATACTGTGTTATTATTGAGTACTGTGTATACACAATATGCAGTGAGCTCCCCCTAATGGTGGCTATGGGTGGTCAGAATGTTATACAGGGGATTTGGAGAATTGTATCAGACAAAGTCCAACCACTAGAATATATATTAAGTAAGTAATAAGAACAGGATTTTGGGTCTATATATGATACATGACAAAGGCTGTTTAATCAGTTTAAAGGTTTACTATTAACCCAAGAGAAGACCTTCTGTGAGAGGAGCTGAGGGGGTGGGGGGGGAGTGTCACTGAATTGTTAGACAGTTAAATATCAAAGATAAAATATAATACGTTTTGGAGTTTTGCAATATATGGCTTGTGATAGTCACGTTCTGTGACATGAATGGTGACTTGTTATTCTCTGATCCTCTCTGATTCATCAATAATTGATGTTTTGGAATAATATACAATAACTGGTAAATATTCTTTATACTCCGGCTTTGAGGATAGATGTAGAATTTTCACCAAACGGTTTGTGAAGGATGTATAATTTAGTGAGGTGACATTGAATAAACTCCATGAGCTAACCTCAAGTCAACAGCCTCCAGCAAGCCCTCAAAAAAAAAGAAGCTGATGACAATGTAGCGGTTTTCTATGGGGCACAGTCATCACTAATAAAATGTACAATGTATCTGGAAACAATGAAAGTAAAGAAAGAACCGTAAACCGTAAAATACAAGTCTTCTAATAGCGAATAATTACATCACAAACATACGTGAAAGATTAACCTACAGATGTCTAAAACCAGTCAAATACATTAGAGAGCTACCAGCTAAGAAAATTGATGTATCCAATATACCTGTTCCCCCAATGCCCCCAATGAGTTGCGTGGAGGGCCCCGCCTCCTGTCTTCATGGGCCCTGCCCCCTGAACATATCCATGATCCCCTGCTGCAATCTACAAAGATGTGAACCACTGAGGGGCCCACCAAGCTGCCCCAAGCTGTAGTACAGGCAGTGCTTCCTTCCTGAATAGGAAGGCTGATAAAGCAGAGGAGAGCCTGTGAGTACTTTTAATTAACAGGGGTTCCTCCAATCAGCACTCCCTGTCAGTGAGGTAACAAGCTTCTATCCACATGTTCTGATTATCACAAAAATTGTGGCAAAATGCAACGTGTGGAGATAAGCTCAGTGACGGGAAGTGCTGGCTGGATACACCCCTGTTAATTAAAAGTACTCACAGGTTCTCCTCCACTTTCCTATTCAGTATGGAAGCCCTGCTGCTATGAGAGGAGGACACAACAGGATGCTGCAGCCACAATACACATGCCAGAGAGGGCCACCATATGAAGTAGGTAAGGGAAATCTATACTGTTCTTGTGTAAACGTGTGTATAAAACCAAGCCTTCTTGTGTAAATGTGTGTATAAAACCATGCCTTCTTGTGTAAACGTGTGTATAAAACTATGCCTTCTTGTGCAAAAGTGTGTATAAAACCAAGCCTTCTTGTGTAAATGTGTGTATAAAACCATGCCTTCTTGTGTAAACGTGTGTATAAAACCAAGCCTTCTTGTGCAAAAGTGTGTATAAAACCATGCCTTCTTGTGTAAAAGTGTGTATAAAACAACGCCTTCTTGTGTAAATGTGTGTATAAAACCATGCCTTCTTATGTAAATGTGTGTATAAAACCATGCCTTCTTGTGTAAATGTGTGTATAAAACCATGCCTTCTTGTGTAAAAGTGTGTATAAAACCATGCCTTCTTGTGTAAAAGTGTGTATAAAACAACGCCTTCTTGTGTAAATGTGTGTATGAAAACCATGCCTTCTTGTGTAAATGTGTGTATAAAACCATGCCTTCTTGTGTAAAAGTGTGTATAAAACCATGCCTTCTTGTGCAAAAGTGTGTATAAAACCATGCCTTCTTGTGTAAAAGTGTGTATAAAACCATGCCTTCTTGTGTAAAAGTATGTATAAAACCATGCCTTCTTGTGTAAAAGTGTGTATAAAACCATGCCTTTTTGTGCAAAAGTGTGTATAAAACCATGCCTTCTTGTGGAAAATTATGTATAAAACCATGCCTTCTTGTGTAAATGTGTGTATGAAAACCATGCCTTCTTGTGTAAAAGTGTGTATAAAACCATGCCTTCTTGTGTAAAAGTGTGTATAAAACCATGCCTTCTTGTGTAAAAGTGTGTATAAAACAACGCCTTCTTGTGTAAATGTGTGTATGAAAACCATGCCTTCTTGTGTAAAAGTGTGTATAAAACAACGCCTTCTTGTGCAAAAGTGTGTATAAAACCATGCCTTCTTGTGGAAAATTATGTATAAAACCATGCCTTCTTGTGTAAACGTGTGTATAAAACCATGACTTCTTGTGTAAAAGTGTGTATAAAACCATGCCTTTTTGTGCAAACGTGTGTATAAAACCATGCCTTCTTGTGCAAAAGTGTGTATAAAACCACGCCTTCTTGTGTAAAAGTGTGTATAAAACCATGCCTTCTTGTGTAAAAGTATGTATAAAACCATGCCTTCTTGTGTAAAAGTGTGTATAAAACAACGCCTTCTTGTGCAAAAGTGTGTATAAAACCATGTCTTCTTGTGCAAAAGTGTGTATAAAACCATGACTTCTTGTGTAAAAGTGTGTATAAAACAACGCCTTCTTGTGCAAAAGTGTGTATAAAACCATGCCTTCTTGTGTAAATGTGTGTATAAAACCATGCCTTCTTGTGTAAAAGTGTGTATAAAACCATGCCTTCTTGTGTAAAAGTGTGTATAAAACCATGCCTTCTTGTGTAAAAGTGTGTATAAAACAACGCCTTCTTGTGTAAATGTGTGTATAAAACCATGCCTTCTTGTGTAAATGTGTGTATAAAACCATGCCTTCTTGTGTAAAAGTGTGTATAAAACCATGCCTTCTTGTGCAAAAGTGTGTATAAAACCATGCCTTCTTGTGCAAAAGTGTGTATAAAACCATGCCTTCTTGTGTAAAAGTGTGTATAAAACCATGCCTTCTTGTGTAAAAGTGTGTATAAAACAACGCCTTCTTGTGCAAAAGTGTGTATAAAACCATGCCTTCTTGTGTAAACGTGTGTATAAAACCATGACTTCTTGTGTAAAAGTGTGTATAAAACCATGCCTTTTTGTGCAAACGTGTGTATAAAACCATGCCTTCTTGTTCAAAAGTGTGTATAAAACCACGCCTTCTTGTGTAAAAGTGTGTATAAAACCATGCCTTCTTGTGTAAAAGTATGTATAAAACCATGCCTTCTTGTGTAAAAGTGTGTATAAAACAACGCCTTCTTGTGCAAAAGTGTGTATAAAACAACGCCTTCTTGTGCAAAAGTGTGTATAAAACCATGCCTTCTTGTGCAAAAGTGTGTATAAAACCATGACTTCTTGTGTAAAAGTGTGTATAAAACAACGCCTTCTTGTGCAAAAGTGTGTATAAAACCATGCCTTCTTGTGTAAACGTGTGTATAAAACCATGACTTCTTGTGCAAAAGTGTGTATAAAACCATGCCTTTTTGTGCAAACGTGTGTATAAAACCATGCCTTTTTGTGCAAACGTGTGTATAAAACCATGCCTTTTTGTGCAAACGTGTGTATAAAACCATGCCTTTTTGTGCAAACGTGTGTATAAAACCAAGCCTTCTTGTGTAAATGTGTGTATAAAACCATGCCTTCTTGTGTAAAAGTGTGTATAAAACCATGCCTTCTTGTGTAAAAGTGTGTATAAAACCATGCCTTCTTGTGTAAAAGTGTGTATAGAACAACGCCTTCTTGTGTAAATGTGTGTATAAAACCATGCCTTCTTGTGTAAATGTGTGTATAAAACCATGCCTTCTTGTGTAAAAGTGTGTATAAAACCATGCCTTCTTGTGCAAAAGTGTGTATAAAACCATGCCTTCTTGTGTAAAAGTGTGTATAAAACCATGCCTTCTTGTGTAAAAGTATGTATAAAACCATGCCTTCTTGTGTAAAAGTGTGTATAAAACAACGCCTTCTTGTGCAAAAGTGTGTATAAAACCATGCCTTCTTGTGTAAAATTATGTATAAAACCATGCCTTTTTGTGCAAACGTGTGTATAAAACCATGCCTTCTTGTGTAAATGTGTGTATAAAACCACGCCTTCTTGTGTAAAAGTGTGTATAAAACCACGCCTTCTTGTGTAAAAGTATGTATAAAACCATGCCTTCTTGTGTAAATGTGTGTATAAAACCACGCCTTCTTGTGTAAAAGTGTGTATAAAACCACGCCTTCTTGTGTAAAAGTATGTATAAAACAACGCCTTCTTGTGCAAAAGTGTGTATAAAACAACGCCTTCTTGTGCAAAAGTGTGTATAAAACCATGCCTTCTTGTGCAAAAGTGTGTATAAAACCATGACTTCTTGTGTAAAAGTGTGTATAAAACAACGCCTTCTTGTGCAAAAGTGTGTATAAAACCATGCCTTCTTGTGTAAACGTGTGTATAAAACCATGACTTCTTGTGCAAAAGTGTGTATAAAACCATGCCTTTTTGTGCAAACGTGTGTATAAAACCATGCCTTCTTGTGCAAAAGTGTGTATAAAACCATGCCTTCTTGTGTAAAAGTGTGCCTGCCTGTGAAGTGTGTTCGGGCTTGCGCTACACACCAACTTTGGCTCACAACACACACTGTGCGGTCAAAAACTGCAGCAACACAAAGCTACATTGTAACTAATGAAAGTGAATGGTGTTGTGACTCGGTAGTCCCCCCTTTCACTTAACTGTGGCACTGCATTGCTGTGCAGCATGTGTCACAGGCCAATGATGCGGTGTAGTCCAAGCTTTAATGTGTGTCTACGTGGGCAACAACGCCTGCCTGTGCATGTTGTATATAAAAGTGTGCCTTTTTGTGTAGAAACATAAATGCACTACCATAAAATAGTAGTGTGCTACACTGGTTTTCCAAGTTATATTTCTTTTTGGGGCAATGGCAGGAACATGAATAAAATAATAAAATAAACTCACCTTCCCACTGCTCTCCAATCCAGCACTACCAATTTCTATTCTTCCCCAGGCTACAACACTGATATACTATTGTGGTTGCAGTGGACTGTTGATGTCCCATATACCGCTGCAGCCAATCACTGGTCTCAGTGGTGTATGCCATTTGACGGCTGCAACCACAACAATACGTCACTATTGCAGTCTGGGGAAAAATACTAATTATTGCATATAAACGTATGCTTGTGTGTTAAAAGAGAGCATGAAAGTTGCTAATGTGTGTGTGTGTGAAAACATGCATCTTGCACACAACCGTATTTTTAATTTGTGCTTGCCACATTTCATGCAGATAGCACACAGACCCTTTCATTCACACAGATGTCATCCATGTGCTGTCTGCATCCCTATGTCCATTCCGCAAATTATAGAACATGTCCTATTCTGTTACGTATTGCGGACGAGAATAGTTATTTCTAGTGGGAGTGAGAAAAATTTGGCGCACACACTGAAGGTATCTGAATTTTGCAGTTCTGTAGTTTGCGGGACGAAATCTGAATACAGTCATGTGCGCCATTGTCTGCATGCCTGGATGGAGAAGATCCTTGTAGGACCCTGAGAGATCCGTTCTTCCCTACATCACTTTAAATCAAAAGAAGCATCTAAGTGTGACTCAAAGGGGAAAGGAAATGTTCACTAATATTTTCTTAGGAATGGTTTCTCTTTTTCTTAAAAACACACTCCAGTCCTCTTTCTGATCTAAAAACATGTAAGGGAAAACAATCTCCCAAATGTGAAGTAAAAGGGAATGTATTTTGGGGATAAACAGAAGCTGCAAGTAACTTAGGGATTTCATAAGAAACAAAACTGCATATGAGCTGCATGGAACAGCTGACAAATTTCCCATCAAAATGAGAAAATGTTGTGGCAGTTGCATGCAATGTAATAGAACCCATCACTGCAGAATCACTATTTTTATGTGCTGGTTGGTGACTGTACATATTTAGGACTGACTTCTGTTGCTTTATCTAAATGAGCTTTGTTCTGTTACCGTATCTATGCACAGAGCTTGGTTCTGTTGTATCTATGCACATAGCTTGGTTCTATTACCGTATCTATGCACAGAGCTTGGTTCTGTTGTATCTATGCACATAGCTTGGTTCTATTACCGTATCTATGCACAGAGCTTGGTTCTGTTGTATCTATGTGCACAGAGCTTGGTTCTGTTACCGTATCTATGCACAGAGCTTGGTTCTGTTACCGTATCTATGCACAGAGCTTGGTTCTGTTACCGTATCTATGCACAGAGCTTGGTTCTGTTACCGTATCTATGCACAGAGCTTGGTTCTATTACCGTATGCATGCACAGAGCTTGGTTCTGTTACCGTATCTATGCACAGAGCTTGGTTACATTACCGTATCTATGCACAGAGCTTGGTTCTGTTATTGTATCTATGCACAGAGCTTGGTTCTGTTATTGTATCTATGCACAGAGCTTGGTTCTGTTATTGTATCTATGCACAGAGCTTGGTTCTGTTGTATCTATGCACAGAGCTTGGTTCTGTTACCGTATCTATGCACAGAGCTTGGTTCTGTTATTGTATCTATGCACAGAGCTTGGTTCTGTTATTGTGTCTATGCACAGAGCTTGGTTCTGTTATTGTATCTATGCACAAAGCTTGGTTCTGTTATTGTATCTATGCACAGAGCTTGGTTCTGTTGTGTCTATGCACAGAGCTCGGTTCTGTTACCGTATCTATGCACAGAGCTTGGTTCTGTTGTATCTATGCACAGAGCTTGTATCTATGCACAGAGCTTGGTTCTGTTACCGTATCTATGCACAGAGCTTGGTTCTGTTATTGTATCTATGCACAGAGCTTGGTTCTGTTGTGTCTATGCACAGAGCTCGGTTCTGTTACCGTATCTATGCACAGAGCTTGGTTCTGTTACCGTATCTATGCACAGAGCTTGGTTCTGTTGTATCTATGCACAGAGCTTGGTTCTGTTACCGTATCTATGCACAGAGCTTGATTCTGTTATTGCATCTATGCACAGAGCATGGTTCTGTTAGCATTTCTTAGTGTTCAGCTTGGTTCAGATATTGTATGTTAGTACTGAGCTTGGTTCTATTACTGGGTCTAAGTACTTGGCTCTTCTGCCATACCTATGTTTAAAGCTTATTTCTTATTGATGAGCTTAGTTTGGTTAGCATACAGTATCTTAGTAGAAGCTTAGGATAATAAAGATAATTTAGTGTATATCATATGGATATGTTGCCCGGCATTAACTTTACTAAAATGTACTCCTTTCAAAGACAATAACTTATATGTATGTCAAAATGGTGGTAACAAAAACTATAACTCATCTTGCACAAAAACTAAACGAAAAAACAAACCCTCATTCAGCTAGAAAAATAAGGCTATGGCTCTTGGAATTACTCTTTCTCCACAAAACATGCTTTTACAGTCCAAAATTAGTAAAATATGAAATAATCTATACAAATCTTTTTAATAATGTTATTTATACTGTAATGTTCATGCAATAAAAAAGCCATGTAATGATAGCGGTTTTACTATTTAAAAAGTTATGTGTCCTGGAATTCTGTGTAAAATTGCTTTGTCATAAAGGCCTAACAATGAACTAGCAATATTTGCATGCAACTGTAGGGTGGGCCCCCAAAGTCACTTCCACTGGTGGGCCCTAGGGTTCCCAGTCCAACACTGCCTGCACATGCACACTTGTCTAATAGCTATAATTCCTGACCCCGCCATACACACATGCACTTTTTCTTCTGCTCGTAGCTATACCTCCATACCCCCTTAGACAAGTATGTTTATTCAGTTGATCTCCAAAGCACAGGTACACTCAGCAAGACTAGGTGTATATGTGTTTGGAAAGAGGAGAAGGGACTAAACTGTGGCCCATCTCCTCTAGTGATGGCTCCCCTAGGATCTGACATGGTGAATTTTGCCATAGGGGGAGAGATGGAATACAGCCTTTCATATAAGATGGCCGGGCGGTAAGAGTAAAGAAATAGAAAGTTCCAGATAGGGTTGGACTGGGTCACTGGTCTACACAATACTCAAGTCTCAAAGGTCCTGCATAAGGCAACACCATTTGGAGATGACTTAGGGGACAACCACTGCCTCTGTGGTGACATTAATTAATGGCAGAAGGGGCCATCAGGTGACTACCACGATCAATAGAGGCTGTGGTGCATTTTCTGTCTTTTTGTTGTGGTGCCTGGTTGTCTCCAACAGCGGACCATCTAATCTTACATTTATTCCATATTTATTTTATTTTATTTATTCCTTGAAAAAGCACCTGTAAGTTCAATCATCCCAATTATACCAGTCATACAGCCCAGTAGGGCAGTTCATGCTGATTAAAATGATACTTGTCTCGTGAAAATCGGCTGCAGCGTTCCTAAGAAAAAAGACTTTTAATCTTTATTGAAATGAGGGCTGCAGAGCACCAGGGGGTGTGGCCGACACTGGAAACTTGAGGTGCACTGACACTAGGCCCCGCCTTTCAGGGCACTGAAGCTCTTATTTGTATAAAGAATAAAAGTAATTTTTGTTCTGGAACGCAGCAACCGATTTTCACAAGGCAGGTATCATGTTAATCAGCAGGATGAACCCTACCAGGCAGTATGTGTGACTTAATAGGGTTGATCCTGCTCTTTAAATGGTTAAAATACCGAAGCTCTGAACCAAGAACCCATTAATACAGTTAAATAACAAAAAAACATGAGAGTATCCAATCCCTACGTACTGCGCGATGCACAGAGCTGCAATCTGTCAGGTAAATGGCCGTGTTGGCGGTGACCTCTACGTATAATTCTCTTTTGCTTTCATTTATTAGATGACATAACGTTAGGTGTCAGCGCGCTATGTCCTCAAGCCTTTACCTCTGTGATAAATATTATCAATGGGGCAATTAACATTTCACGTATAGGAAGTAGATGGACATGGTCTGCACATAACCCAGTGGTGGAAAGTCCGCTTTCATTTACTATATAGAGATTGCCTGTCAGCAGGCGGATGGATGCTGGCAATAAAGGCAGGGGACCATCGTAGCGTTGGCTTCCAACCAATGGTGGAAATTAGTGCTGAGTGATATTATTTACAGACCTCCGGGTCAGAACATTATTTACTTCCATCATTAGCGGATCATTTTACGTTTTGTTGCCTTTCTTTTTATATTCAATTAGCTTTGCGGAGGCTGCGAGCGCAGTAATGGACGTAAGTCATCAGTTTAAAGCAGGGAGAGAAAACTCTGACCCTTAAAGGAAACAACGCGTAGCTTTGATTACCGTATGCCCCCTGCAGGGTTTATAAAGGGGGCTTTCAAGTGTGTTGGTGCCCATCACAGAAATGGAACATTTTCCAGCTGATGCTTGTTGTAGGGGGTCCAAAGTGACTTAATAGTACATACCTAGTATTTCTGTTGTTTTAGGGTAAACATCTTCCATGGTGGTCCCGAATAGTTTTGGATTATGACATGTATGATACATAATGTCCCTGAAGATCTAGTAGTTACAATGTATAGGGGTTTTTCCATGAAGAACACTTAGGGCTCTTTCACACTTGCGTTGTCCGGATCCGGCGTGCACTCCATTTGCCGGAATTACACGCCGGATCCGGAAAAACGCAAGTGAACTGAAAGCAAATAATGAGGATACGGGATCACTGTATGAATGGTGGGGCCCCTGCTGCTCACAAGAATGGTGTCCCATTTTTTATGACTGTAGCAGTGGTCCATTGGGATGCCAAAGAGATGCCAAATACAGGGACTGACTATCACCAGTAGTCCCATAGAGTTGAATGGAGATGTGAGCTGAAACACAGGATCAGATGGGTCAGACCCCCACTAAATTAACTTTTATCCCCTATATATTGGAAACAGATGAGCATTTTTAATGGAACAGCCACCTGTCAGCAGGATTGACCTCATTAAAACCCAGCATACTTTCTAGCCTGTCTTGTTAAGATCGTTTGTTCCGTTCCTGAGAAAAAAGATTTGGTGGTGGCTCTAAAAAGTTTGTGCTGACTGGATACGACCTGAAATGTAGATTATAAAGAGTCATGGGCCAAAAGATCTATCGACAAAGACGGTAAAGGCTCAACGAACTTTAAATCCTAATGTTATTAACTCATTTCAGCATCAAACATGACTAGTTTGTTGGACCATAAGACACCACTAATGGTGATAACAATATTAAGAACATACATCTAGTGCCAGGATGGGGTTTGTTGGGACATCAGAAGAAAGCTCTAAGGTCTACCCTCTGGTGGGTAGTTTGTGGATTATGTGGTTTATCTGATTGCATGTACAGTGTTAGCCCAGCGGTCCGTGCTGGCGCTGCTGCCCCTACCTGCGGGCACAGCCGCCAGGCTCCCTCTTTCCTTCCTGCTGCCACGCACAGTGCTGACAAGCGCGGGCAGCAGGTAGCTTGACTTTTGCTCCATACAAAAGCTTACTTCCTGCTGGAGACCTGTACTGTTTGTTAGGGCTTGCATGGGTGTGTCTCTCCTCACTTGTGATAAATACACGCCCTCTGTCTCACCAGCCTATGGCTGGATTGCAGGAAATATTTAAAGGTGCTTCCTGCCCCAGGAAGATGCCTGAGCAACTCATGGTCACTAGCTTGCCTAGTTCCAAATGTGAAGGTGTTTTTCAAGTTTTGCTTTGCTGTGTACTGGACTCTGCTTTTGGAATTATCGGATTTTGCCTGTTCGCCGCCTGCCTCTGACCTCGGACTTCGTTTACGGACCTTGCTTGTTTGCCGCCTGCCTCTGACCTCGGATTTCGTTTACGAACCTTGCTTGTTTGCCGCCTGCCTCTGACCTCGGACTTCGTTTACGGACCTTGCTTGTTTGCCACCTGCCTCTGACCTCGGACTTCGTTTACGGACCTTGCTTGTTTGCCACCTGCCTCTGACCTCGGACTTCGTTTACGGACCTTGCTTGTTTGCCACCTGCCTCTGACCTCGGACTTTGTTTACGGACTTTGCTTTATTGCCGCCTGCCTCTGACCTCGGACTTCGTTTACAGACCTTGCTTTATTGCCGCCTGCCTCTGACCTCGGACTTCGTTTACAGACCTTGCTTGTTTGCCGCCTGCCTCTGACCTTGGACTTCATTTATGGACCTTGCTTGTTTGCCACCTGCCTCTGACCTCGGACTTTGTTTACGGACCTTGCTTGATTGCTGCCTGCCCTGACCTCAGACTTCCTGACCACCTACTTCCCCTCGGTGCTTGCACCGGTATCTCTGACCCCTGGTCAGCTGCCACTGACTCGGGGACTGATCTGGAGTGGCACCTGGCAACTACTCTCACGGCCCAAGCCTATCCTCACCATCAGAGGCTCTAGTGAAGACCAGGTAGTTGCTTAGTCACGCCCCTCCATTGTATAGCCAGTCAGTGGTGCAGTGGGTCTACACCCGCTTGCATAACATACAGCTTGTCATGTCAACTGCAATATGTAGGATGCACCACGAATGATATTAAAACCAGGATTAGAAAGCATCTGTCAGACATATCACAACATCAAAGCAGAAGTGTTTCAGCTGCAACTTTGCACTTTGCAGTAGTACACAAGGGAGACATGTATTTTACGGTTCAACGTGTGGAGCGGGTAAGTGCTCCAATTAGGGATGGGGATCACAAGATGTTCCAGTTGGGCAGTTGAGCTCCAGGAGGCCTAAACCCGAAGTATGATCTAATATTGATTTTATATTCTATGTGTATTTTATTTTCGTGTATTTTGCATTGCTTTGCGCATTATATTTGTAACTCACTCATGCATTTGACTTGTTACTTGCGCCTCCATTGGTTGCAATGCACTATATAAGTCTGCAGGAACGAACACAACTTTGTCATGATTAAGGATCGTATGTCTATAATTCGAAACGCGTAGATACCATGTGTCTTCTTTCTGCATTTGGATTTTACTACTTTGGAAAAATAAAGGTACTCACTTATATTATTCGGAAGCTGGATCCACTTCTTGTCTTATGTAGTTTGTGGATCATATCTTAAGAAACAGACCCTGGTGGCAAGTCGTAGGCTTCAAGGTCACCTCCCAATGGGGTTGTCTGTTGACCGAGCCCATCAAAGTCTGTTCGTGCAGGCCCGTCAGACCCATCCTCAGTGACGATACAGGATCATCAGGATTGTTGAGCGAATCGAACTCCACGAAAATTAGATTCGCCGTGAAGCCGAATTTCCTCGTGCATCGTGGTAACAAATCGATTTGCTGTGAATGGCGGTAAAAAATAAAAGAAATCGTACTGACCTCCTCCGTTTTAGCGCGAAGAGCCAGCCACCGCCAACTTGATTGAAGATCTTGCAAGTAATCCCGTGTGCGGTGACATTTGACATCATCACGCCGGCCAACGAGATTACAAAGAATTGCACTTCTTGATGAAGTAATTCGCCAAGAAGCAAATTTTTGGGTAAAATTCGGCGAAGCAGCCGAATCGAAATTGTGAATACTTCGCTCATCACTAATCAATATCTCAAATTCAGATATGGACCCACCAGGGACCTGGGATATAAGATGGTACCACCAATGAGCAGCAAGTAACCATATGTCCAAAATCCGGGCACCACGGTGGTGTCAGATTTCTTTGTGGATTACATTAAAAAATCCACCGTCCTCCATTAACCCTTAGAAGAACTGCAACTGTGGAGAATCGTTAGTGATCATGATTTTAATGAGAGATTGTGTTCACGTTCATGTTCAGCAAAGCTGTATGACAATATTTAACGGAAGCAATTCCAACAAACAAAGCGTATTTCACTAATCTCCGTTCCTGGGCAATCTGCAAAGTTGTGCTCCATGTCCCCAGTTGGCGGCTCATTTTTCCTTTAACCCATTAAACAGGAACCATTGTTGTACTTTAACGTCTAATTAAACAGTTGGATTCACAGCGGTTTGTTTAGCTAGAAAAGTATTAAAGCTGCTAGAAGCTTCATGCTGCGCAGACATCAGACTCACAGTGGAGGCCACAGGAAGCACCGAGGCTCAGAGTCCTGCCTCATCAGGAGAAGAAGTGACTAAGAAAGTGATCCCAGGGTGATGAGGCCTCGGCTAGGGAAATAAGAAAAGTTCACTGAATAAACAGAATATAAGCCTCACACTGATGACTGAGGGGGTGGAACTCCAATTACCAACTGTTCTATTCTGCAATATTATACAGACACTGGGGATGATCCGTGAGCCTGGGTGACAATGATGTCTAAGGGTCCTATAGAGCATCCAATCCCTTAAATGCAAATTATTCCGTAAATGCAGTAGTATGGCATTGTAATACAAGTGTTTTCTCTGAGATCATACTGTACAAAAATATGCCTATTATAATACCGCCAACTATGTACAAGAATATAACTACTAAAATACTGCCTCTTATGTACAAGAATATACGGTAACTACTATAATACTGCCTCCTATGTACAAGAATATAACTACTATAATACTGCCTCCTATGTACAGGAATATAACTACTATAATACTGCTCCTATGTACAAGAATATAACTACTATAATACTGCTCCCATGTACAAGAATATAACTACTATAATACTGCTCCTATGTACAAGAATATAACTACTATAATACTGCTCCTATGTACTAGAATATAACTACTATAATACTGCCTCCTATGTACAAGAATATAACTACTATAATACTGCTCCTATGTACTAGAATATAACTACTATAATACTGCCTCCTATGTACAAGAATATAACTACTATAATACTGCTCCTATGTACAAGAATATAACTACTATAATACTGCCTCCTGTGTACAAGAATATAACTACTATAATACTGCCTCCTATATACAAGAATATAACTACTATAATACTGCCTCCAATATACAAGAATATAACTACTATAATACTGCCTCCTATATACAAGAATATAACTACTATAATACTGCTCCCATGTACAAGAATATAACTACTATAATACTACCTCCTATGTACAAGAATATAACTACTATAATACTGCTCCTATGTACAAGAATATAACTACTATAATACTTCCTACTATGTACAAGAATATAACTACTATAATACTGCTCCTATGTACAATAATACAACTACTATAATACTGCCTCCTATGTACAAGAATATAACTACTATAATACTGCTCCTATGTACAAGAATATAACTACTATAATACTGCTCCTATATACAAGAATATAACTACTATTATACTGCTCCTATGTTCAAGAATATAACTACTATAATACTGCCTCCTATGTACAAGAATATAACTACTATAATCCTGCTCCTATATACAAGAATATAACTACTATAATACTGCCTCCTATGTACAAGAATATAACTACTATAATGCTGCTCCTATGTACAAGAATATAACTACTATAATACCGCTCCTATGTACAAGAATATAACTACTATAATACTGCTCCTATGTACAAGAATATAACTACTATAATACTGCTCCTATGTACAAGAATATAACTACTATAATACTGCCTCCTATGTACAAGAATATAACTACTATAATACTGCTCTTATGTACAATAATATAGCTACTATAATACTGCTCCTATGTACAAGAATATAACTACTATAATACTGCTCCTATGTACAAGAATATAACTACTATAATACTGCTTCTATGTACAAGAATATAACTACTATAATACTGCTCCTATGTACAAGAATATAACTACTATAATACTGCTCTTATGTACAAGAATATAACTACTATAATACTGCTCCTATGTACAAGAATATAACTACTATAATACTGCTCCTATGTACAAGAATATAACTACTATAATACTGCTCCTATGTACAAGAATATAACTACTATAATACTGCTCCTATGTACAAGAATATAACCACTATAATACTGCTCCTATGTACAAGAATATAACTACTATAATACTGCCTCCTATGTACAAGAATATAACTACTATAATACTGCTCCTATGTACAAGAATATAACTACTATAATACTGCTCCTATGTACAGGAATATTACTACTATAATACTGCTCTTATGTACAAGAATATAACTACTATAATACTGCTCCTATGTACAGGAATATAACTACTATAATACTGCCTCCTATGTACAAGAATATAACTACTATAATACTGCTCCTATGTACAGAAATATAACTACTATAATACTGCTCCTATGTACAAAATTATAACTACTATAATACTGTCTCCTATGTACAAGAATATAACTACTATAATACTGCTCCTATGTACAAGAATATAACTACTATAATACTGCTCCTATGTACAAGAATATAACTACTATAATACTGCTCCTATGTACAGGAATATTACTACTATAATACTGCTCTTATGTACAAGAATATAACTACTATAATACTGCCCCTATGTACAAGAATATAACTACTATAATACTGCTCCTATGTACAAGAATATAACTACTATAATACTGCTCCTATGTACAGAAATATAACTACTATAATACTGCTCCTATGTACAAGAATATAACTACTATAATACTGCTCCTATGTACAAGAATATAACTACTATAATACTGCCTCCTAAGTACAAGAATATAACTACTATAATACTGCCTCCAATGTACAAGAATATAACTACTATAATACTGCCCCCTATGTACAAGAATATAACTACTATAATACCGCTCCTATGTACAAGAATATAACTACTATAATACTGCCCCCTATGTACAAGAATATAACTACTATAATACTGCCTCCTATGTACAAGAATATAACTACTATAATACTGCTCCTATGTACAAGAATATAACTACTATAATACTGCCTCCTATGTACAAGAATATAACTACTATAATACTGCTCCTATGTACAAGAATATAACTACTATAATACCGCTCCTATGTACAAGAATATAACTACTATAATGCTGCTCCTATGTACAAGAATATAACTACTATAATACTGCTCCTATGTACAAGAATATAACTACTATAATACTGCTCCTATGTACAAGAATATAACTACTATAATACTGCTCCTATGTACAGGAATATAACTACTATAATACTGCTCCTATGTACAAGAATATAACTACTATAATACTGCCCCTATGTACAGGAATATAACTACTATAATACTGCTCCTATGTACAAGAATATAACTACTATAATACTGCTCTTATGTACAAGAATATAACTACTATAATACTGCTTCTATGTACAATAATATAGCTACTATAATACTGCTCCTATGTACAAGAATATAACTACTATAATACTGCTCCTATGTACAAGAATATAACTACTATAATACTGCTCCTATGTACAAGAATATAACTACTATAATACTGCCTCCTATGTACAGGAATATAACTACTATAATACTGCCTCCTATGTACAAGAATATAACTACTATAATACTGATCCTATATACAAGGATATAACTACTATAATACTGCTCCTATGTACAAGAATATAACTACTATGGGGCGGAGCCTGGCTGTGTAGCTGAATGGCTGCTAGTTTCTGAGCTCCTCAACCTTGCCGGTGTTTTAACCCCTAAAATCAGCTTACAGCACCGCTCTAATGGGCAAAGTGGGTAAAGATAGATCCAAGGATCCAGCAGATCCCACTCCAGTTCGGTCCAGACAACCAGATATGGACCAATTTCTAAGAAAACAGCCGAAGCTCCGGTCGGCTGAGACACCTAAGATGGCTCCGGCTCAGCTATCTGACATGGAGGAGGATTCAGATGCCGGGAGTGTCTCTGATGCTTCTACCTGCAAATCGCGCAGACAGGGGAGATCCTTCACTAAAGTTGCACTTCTTGAAGTGCTTAATTCAGCACTAGCCCCTATAAAAAAGGATCTGTCTGAAATCAAGGAAGACCTGAGGAATATGGGGTGTCGGGTGTCTGACCTGGAGAGCGCACAGGAAGCTGCTCTGCAGAGAGAGGAGAAGTCATACAATGTGATCCGATCCCACACCGACCTGCTGAATGAGGCTCTCCTAAGAATTGAGGATCAGGAGAACCGCAGCCGCAGGAGGAACCTGAGGATTCGCGGCCTCCCGGAATCGATTGCCAGTGAGGCACTTGATAAAGTTGCTCGCGAAATATTCGCGAATATTCTGGGTGCCGAAAAATCGGATCGGATAATAATCGAGCGCATACATCGAGCGCTTAGGCCCAAACCGAAAGCTACAGATCCTCCTCGCGATGTAATTTGCGGCCTCCTCAGCTATGTCGATACAGCCGCACTGATGAGAGCCAGCAGAGAAGCGGAGCAGCTACAGCATGAAGGTACGCCAGTCCTGTTTTTCCAAGATCTGGCCCCATTCACATTGGCTAAAAGGCGTATTCTTCGCCCACTCCTGGACGCCCTTAAAGCTGCTGCCACTCCATTCAGATGGCTGTACCCTTTTGGCATTGCAGTCCTTAAAAACGGACGCCAAATCACTATCCGCTCACCATCGGATCTACAGGCTAGCTGGTCCCAGCTTGGGTTAACCCCTATCAAGATACCCTCGTGGATGCCGGCGGATCTAGAAGACCCACCCTTACCGCCACCCCATGCGGGTGAATGGCGCTCCGTCCGCACAAGAAAAGGGCCCAAAACCAGGGCTGAAAATTCTGCTCAAGCTCCGACCTGAATATAGGACCGTGAAGAGGTTCTCTGCGTTTTCTGTTCCAGTTCTACTCTAAGTATACGGGACTCTGTGTCTTATTGTCTGTTTATTGTTTAGTAATGGATCCCTCTTCTTCCAGGCTTTTATGGTTATTCCCATGGTCTGGTCATTTCCCACTCCCTGCTCTCACCTCAGTTTGCAGGGGTTAACCCGGCTTTACCTACGGGTCACCCTTCCCCTCTTGATGGTCAGTCATTGGCCCTCTTTAGCTCTGCGGGACCCCCCACCTGACAGACCCCGGCTGGTAGCCGTGATGAGAAAGGGTCGCCTCACAGTCAGGTGCTCAGTGGAGCTTCTGTTACAAGCTTTGTTTGCACTATTGTTATGTTCATTAACCGTTTGTCTCCCCTCCTTCCCTCTTGTGTCTCCCCCTCCCCATTGTAGTCAGATGTCATATAGAGTCTATGTAGATGCTGATTGTTTTCTCTCACTTACAGAATGTCGTCCGTTGTGATATCTTCCCTGAACGCCCGGGGAATGAACGAGCCTTGCAAGCGGTCCCAAATCCTGGCCCTTTTACAAAGGGATAAAGTGTCTGTAGCATTCTTCCAGGAAACCCACTTCAGAGAGGGTAAGATCCCCAAATTGCCCCCCAAAAGGTTTTCCCAATGGTTCCATAGCACGTATAGTTCGGCTAGCAGGGATGTCAGCATAGCGATCCACAAACAGCTCCCCTTCAAGCATTCTGCCGTCTCCTCGGACCCTGAGGGTCGTTACCTGTTTGTTAAGGGCACTATCGCTGACACACCTGTTACCCTGGCAACTGTATATGCTCCCAACAGAGGGCAGGTTGCTTGGCTCGTTCAGACCCTTGGCTTGTTATCCACCTTTAAGGAAGGTATGGTGATTCTAGGAGGCGACTTCAATGTCACCCTGGAGCCTTCCATAGATTCCTCAAATGGGAAGTCCGCCATTACACATGTACGCTTACGGCGCTTCAAACTCGCCTTGCATAGGCTAGGTGTAATAGATATTTGGCGCACCACAAACCCCTCTAGTAAGGATTACACCTTCTACTCAGCTGCTAAATCCTCCTACCATAGACTCGACTATCTATTCCTGTCTAAACCCCATGCTAATAGGGCTACCCGATCCCACATAGGGAACATCTCCCTGTCTGACCATGCCCCGGTATTCCTGAGTGTTTCTCTGCAGGACCTCCCAAAGAGGGAATGGAATTGGCGTATTAACGACACCATTATCTCTGACCCCTCCCATGTCGCTAAATTGTCCTCTATCATAACAGAATTTTTCACACTTAACCCCCTAGGCCCGGACGCGCCCTCCCCCTCCATCACTTGGGAGACCCACAAGGCGGTTCTGAGAGGTGAGCTGATAGCTCTAGGGGCTCATATTAAAAAGCAGCGGAACCAAGAAGTAGCGGCCCTCCTCTCCCAGATACAGGCGCTAGAAATAACGCACAAAAACTCGCAGGCCCTTAGATGTGCCTCGGACCTGTCAGAGGCTCGCACAAAGCTTAAGAATTTGCTGAATGTCACATCAGCCAAACTACTTTTACGGGCCAAATTTCGGTCATATGCCCATGGAGATAAGGGGAATAGGCTAATGTCAGCCTTAGTTAAAAAACAGAAAGCTGATTCCTTTATCGCGGCTGTCAAGGATGCCAAAAAGGTACAGTACATAAAAGCACCTCAGACATAGCAGATTCCTTTTGTGCCTTCTACAGGGACCTATATAACTTAGAGCCACCAAACCAACTCTCGCCAGCCCAAATAGGGGAAGCGACTGAGAAGTTTCTCTCCTCCCTCCAGCTGCCTACTATCACTCCATCACAGTCGGCCCAACTCTTGTCCCCTATCACAGACTCTGAAATCAGCAAGGTCCTCTCCTCCATACCTTCCGGGAAAAGCCCAGGCCCTGACGGCTTTACCATCTCCTACTACAAAACCTTTAAGCACATCCTGATCCCACACTTTAACATCCTTTGTAATTACTTACTCCAAGGAGGTTCCCTCCCCCCACAATCGCTATCGGCCCATATCACAGTAATTCACAAAGAAAATAAGGACCCCCTAAACTGCGGGAGCTACCGCCCTATTTCGCTTTTAAACACTGATGTGAAATGGTGGGCTAAGATTTTGGCCCATCGGATCCAGTCGGTTCTCCCTGACATTATTAATAGGGAACAGGTGGGATTCGTCACTGGCAGACAGGGGAGTGAAAACACGGTCCGCGTCATACACTTAATCACGCATGCTCGGCGGAATTCTATACCGCTAGCCCTTCTCAGTACAGATGCAGAGAAGGCCTTTGACAGGATCAACTGGCATTTTATGTCTCGGGCACTGTCAAAATTTGGCCTTCCGGACCAGTTCATCCAGTCCTTCTTCTCACTCTATTCGCTCCCCTCTGCCAGGATTCGGATCAATGGCACACTCTCTCCAACCTTCCCCATCACTAATGGGACGAGACAAGGCTGCCCTTTATCACCAGCCCTTTTTGTTATTGTTATGGAGACACTGCTGGCTAAAATTAGGCAAGATCCGGACATCCAAGGGATTACCTTGGGATCTCATACCCATATGACAGCTGCCTTTGCAGACGACCTCTTGGTCATCACGTCCAATCCCACGACCTCATTTCCCAGGCTCCAAGCTCTTTTTGAGGAATATGGTTTGGTCTCTAATTTCAAGATCAATTATGGTAAGTCACAGGCCCTAAATATTTCCTGCTCAGCCACTTCCATAGAAATGATCAAACGCTCCACGGCATTCTCGTGGGCTCCCAAGTCAATCCCATTTTTGGGCACCCATATATCAGCGAATCCTGAGGACCTTTACGAGCTTAATCAAGCCCCTTTACTTAGATCCATTAGAGCACACCTGCAAACCCTAAAACTCCCGTTCATTTCGTGGATTGGAAGGAAGAATTATATTAAAGCCTTCATTGTCCCTAGACTACTTTACTTCATTCAAACACTACCTATTTGGCTACCCCATTCCTTCTTTGTGGAGGTCCGCAGAATCTTCTCAGCATTTGTATGGTCGGGTAAGTCCCCCAGAATAGCATACACCACCCTCACTCGGGAGAAAAGATTGGGAGGTTTCGGCCTGCCAGACATATACCTTTACTATAAAGCGTCAATGATAAGCAGAGCTCTAAGCCTCCTCTCCTGGCGCCCTCTTAACCTTGTCTCCCAATTGGAGTGTGATATGCTCACCTATAAAGATAAACTGGTCTTATGGGGTTTGCGGAAAAGTACTGCTAATAACATTTATGCCTCGCCTTTGTGGAAGGGCTTACTGTTAGAGTGGTCCAAACTATATCAGGCCTCAGTCCTTAAGTTCCCTAGTATGAATATCCCCCTGCACCTGCTTCAGGCCCATATTCATCCCGCCACCACTGCACCATCATGAATTTGGGCCCTACTATCTAGCTTAAGGTTACAAGATATTATATCTGAGTCTGGTGCTTTAAATTGGAGTGATGTTTTCGCTCTTCCAAAGGTCCAAAAGGCTTCCTTTTTGGCAGTTATGGCCTTTAAAAAGGACCTAAAGCTTATTGAAAAGGTCCCACGACCCACAAATGATCCCTCATGGATGGAGGGGAAGATTTCAGTAGACCAACGCCCGCGGAAGCCTCTCTCCACACTATACAAGGAGCTGCTCTCCTCCGCCCCTCCAGATCTATGGTTTCTCTCAGCTTGGGAGAAGGAGTTATCCATAACTTTGTCAGAACCTGAGAAAGCTTTTATCCTCACACACTCACACGGATTCAACCGTTGCATTAAGATACAAGCTAACTCCTACAAATTGCTCACAAGATGGTATAAAACACCAGAATATCTTCATAAGATCAATTCTGATATCCCCGACCGTTGCTGGAGGTGCGGGGGAGATGTTGGTTCTCTTTCTCATATATGGTGGAATTGTGAAAAGATCCGGCCTTTCTGGATAGATATCGAAACTATTATAAATAAGACCTGTAAAAACCAGGTTAGAATAGACGCAAAACTCCTAATGTTATGGTGTCCTAATGACACGCTGACCCCCTCAAGGTCAAATCTACCGACTATGCTTATAACAGCAGCTCGCCTATTGATTCCATTGTTATGGAGAAATGATTCTCCTCCATCCCTCTTGATGTGGACCGAGAAGGTGGATCAGCTTTACCGGTTTGAGGAGCTTGCACACTGGGAGACTCACTCTAGAGCAAAGTTTATCAAAACATGGTCCCCCTGGAAGCTTTATCGTAACTTCTAGATTCACACGAAGCATATGATAGACATCTGTTACCCCCCCCCCCCCTTACCTCCTTTTCCCCCTCCCCTCTTCCCATGTCTTGTCTTTACTTTTCCTATGTACAAGAATATAACTACTATAATACTGCCCCCTATGTACAAGAATATAACTACTATAATACTGCTCCTATGTACAAGAATATAACTACTATAATACTGCTCCTATGTACAAGAATATAACTACTATAATACTGCTCCTGTGTACAAGAATATAACTACTATAATACTGCCTCCTATGTACAGAAATATAACTACTATAATACTGCTCCTATGTACAAGAATATAACTACTATAATACTGCCCCCTATGTACAAGAATATAACTACTATAATACTGCCTCCTATGTACAAGAATATAACTACTATAATACTGCTCCTATGTACAAGAATATAACTACTATAATACTGCCTCCTATGTACAAGAATATAACTACTATAATACTGCCTCCTAGCTGTGAGGACGTGTGTCAGTAGCTCTCCTGAGGCTTTGGATGTCTGGAGAAAGCCCAGGGCGGGGTCACTCTGGGTGGGGATGCTCCCCAAGCAAGGCCCAGGCTCCAAGGCCTATTCTGGGAAATAATTCCCAGACTTCTCACACCATGGATAATTATCCAGAAGTTTCTTTGGAAGGAAGGAATGTTCCAAGTGTTGCCAGTCCCAGTGCAGCAGGAAGTAAAGATGAAAAGAAAATGTTGGAAGTAAAGAAGGAGACATCACTGAGTAAGACCATGGCTGCAGGTGTGCAATCCACCCCACCCGCAGGCAGACAGAGGAGAACATCCCTGGAGAAGCAGACCATGCAGGAGAATCTGCAACAGCCTGTCCTGATACGGTCTGACCGCACACGTTACGGGAGTGGGAACAGCGCAAAAGTCGCCAACCCGACAGATGAGACCAGAGGGAATACTGAAGGAAGGCTTCATGGGGCCACAAGTGCAGTCACTGGGAAGAACCAGGGGCCCAGTCCCCAATCTGGAGATAGTGACCTTGCAGCAGTGACCACGGCTGCACCAAGTCCAGTGCAAGGACCAAGGAGCCATTCTGTGAGTACACTGCCGGCGCAACCCCCCAATACTCAGCGTGCACCAGAACTATGTCTGGCCGAGCGGATCCCAGCTCTGGTCAAGAGACTGGAGACATTAAAAAGAACAAAACTACAGCTGCAGAAACAGATAGATTGTGTCTATAAGCTAAAGGCAGCAAACCCCAACAATCAGGTTGTCCACGACAAGAAGCTGAGCTCCCTCGCTGTGCAGCTCGCTGAGACTGTGCAGGACATGGAGGCTGTACTGGAGCAGATGGGACCAGTCGCTGAAACCTTCAGGAACCAGCAAAGACTTGAGGGGCATGGGGGAAGACCTGCGCCAGAACCATCTCCATCTAAACCCAAGTCTCCAACCTGTCCAGATGACACCCAGCAGGCCTGTGCAAGACCAGTCCTCAGACCAGCCAGCTTCCCTTTTGAGAAAGGGAATTTGTACAGAGAAGTGGGAGAAAGTGTCCAGCAACAGCAAAGACCTGCAGAGACTCCTCAAAAGGTACCACAAGTCCCAGCGGTTTGTATTGTGAAGCAGGACTATGGACTCAAGCCAGAAGGTAACTCTGCAGTAGCAGTGCAGTCACCACAAGCCCTGGGGGGCAGTAGAGAGCAGCAGGACTGTGGACTCTCGCCTGAAGGTGACTCTGCAGTAGCAGTGCAGTCACCACAAGCCCTGGGGGGCAGTAGAGAGCAGCAGGACTGTGGACTCTCGCCTGAAGGTGACTCTGCAGTAGCAGTGCAGTCACCACAAGCCCTGGGGGGCAGTAGAGAGCAGCAGGACTGTGGACTCTCGCCTGAAGGTAACTCTGCAGTAGCAGTGCAGTCACCACAAGCCCTGGGGGGCAGTAGAGAGCAGCAGGACTGTGGACTCTCGCCTGAAGGTAACTCTGCAGTAGCAGTGCAGTCACCACAAGCCCTGGGGGGCAGTAGAGAGCAGCAGGACTGTGGACTCTTGCCTGAAGGCAGCAGTGCAGCAGAGAGCTCACAGGTCATGGCTCAGCAGGACTGTCGGGGCTCTGTAGAGCAGGATCATACTGCTAGTGACTGCATTGATATGACTGTATGTGATGTTACTGATGATGTTTCTGCAGAGGGGGGCGCTTCACAGTGTGTGTGGGATTTGGGGTCATCTCTAGAGTCGGGTCCACCATTAGATCAGCCTTCAGAGGCTTGTGACTCGCAGAGTATTATGGATGATGGTGGGGAGGGGGCTATACAGTCTGATGCACAGCACTTCCCCCCCTTTAGTTACACCAGGAGTGTCAGACCCTCATAGTGCAGGCGGTCAGCAGCCACCACAGCGCCCCCAAGTACAGCAGGAGGGTGGAACTGGTGGTGTCTCCTCTGGTAATGCCTGGAGCCGTGGGTCACCTTCCTTCAGGTCTAATGTGAACTATACAGGTCAGGCTTTTAAGAGGAGGAACGTGGTCAGGTTCAGACATAGAGGGGCCAAGGAGGAGTTGCCTGACAGGAGGTTTGTGGTCCGTGAACTTCTGTGCCACCAAATGGGTTTCCTGCCATCTAACATCCTGGCAGTGATAAACCTTCCTGACAGGCAGGGGTATGACGTCAGTTTTAAACTCATGTCTGACCTGGACCGCTTCTGGGCTCATTTCGCCCGGGTGAGAGATGCTGATGGCTGGAATAAGTTCAGCCTCATCCCCATCTCTAGACCAGACACAGCAAACGTCACCATAATATTCTGGAACGAGTCGGTACCACACCAGGATATTGTTGTATGGCTAAAAAGACACTGTGACCTAATGTCAGATCTGACCAAGACTAGGGACGAGGATGGCATATGGACTGGGGGGTGGAAGGTCCTGGTAAAGTTACGGCAGGTTAACAACATCACCCAACATCTGCCCAACTCATTCTTTATTGGCCGGGAGAAAGGGGTATGCTTCTATGCGGGTCAGCCTAGAAAATGTTTTAAATGCGGAAAGGCCGGTCATATTGCGAGTGTGTGCACCCTGGTAAAATGTAACTTATGCGGGGAGATCGGCCATGTCAGCGCCACCTGCCAGAACATCCGGTGCAACCTCTGTGGTAGGATCGGTCACTCCCACAGGGACTGTCCAGACGCCTGGCATAATGTTTGTAAGGACTTCCCTGATGAGGACTTGCTGGAAGTGGCAGATGACCTAGAGGAGGAGACGCTGTTGTCAGGGTCAGCAGTGACACCGCCCGAGCCTCAGCACAACATGGGTGACAATATAGGTGACATAGTGCCTGACCAGTCCCAGCCAGGAGCCACTGAGGGGAACGGGGAGGTCACTGAGCAGGTTGTGGGCACGTCGTCTTCTGCCCCTGCATCAATAAATCCGCAGAAGAAACGGAAGAAGGACAAAACCAGCCGTAAGCCTGAGGAGGAATGGACCACTGTCCAAAAACCTTCCAAAAAGAAAGTAGACCCCGGGTCAGGTGTCATGACTATCACAAATAGGTACGGTGTCCTATCAGAGTCAGACGCTGAGGAAGAGATGGAGAGAGAGTTAAAGAGGGTGGTAGATGAATTTAATGAGGACCAAGAGAGCGATCCCCCCACAAAAAGGAAACCCCCGCGAGCTAAACGTCTGTCCGAATCAGACATGGAGACAGGTGGTCGGCAGGTGGGCTCAGACTTAGATCTATGATGATGGGGGTAATATCTCTGCTACTTGTGCTTTGCTTTGCTTTGATGGCTGACTTTACCCTTAAAGTGTTCTCCAGTAATGTGAACAGTGTCAGAGTGAGGAGGACCAGGCATGTGGTTTATGAACATCTAAGGTCTCTTGATGCTGATGTTTTTTTCTTACAAGAGACACGTTTGAATACTCTAGGACTCTTACGGGAAGCCGAGCGTGAATGGCGGTCTGGTCCATCCTTTTGGTCACTGGCTGTAGAACCAAGTGCCGGGGTCTCTATCCTCTTTAACACCAATGATGTAACTATACATAGGTTGACAGAGGTATTGATGGGAAGGTGCCTAATTCTGGAAGTTACTATTCGGGGTAGGAGGCTCCGTCTTATAAATATCTATGGTTCGCAGACAGTGACTGAAAGGGTTAACCTTTATAATGAAGTGAAGCCATATCTCTTCACATCTATCCCTGTCATCATGGCTGGAGATTTCAATGCCACCAGGACATCTTGTGACAGGACCTCTAATAGGCCTCTTACCAGAGACTCCAAGGTCCTAAACAGAATTATTCAACAGGCCGGGTTGTCAGATGTGTTTGTGCAGGGTGGTCGGAAACCAAAATTTACTTATTTTTGTGGTGAAAGAAGAAGTCGGATAGATTTAGCTCTGGTGAGTCCCACAGAGACCATTGGTGAAAAAGATGAGAAGATCGTCCCTTATTCAGACCATCTGGCCTTATATTTCTGTTTAGGTGTCACAAAGTGTTCTGGGACAGGTAGAGGGTTATGGAGACTTAATTCCAGTCTATTAGAAGACCCTTCGGTTCAGAGTCATGTTCACTCTCTTATACAGAGTCAGCTAGAGAGAGTGGACTTTTATGACAATATGGCCGACTGGTGGGAGGATGTCAAGGATGAGATCAGATCCCTCTTAAAGAGACTGTCAGTTATAAAGGGGAAGAGTAAGTATGGCCAGTATCTCAAGCTGCGGAAAGAATTGGAGTCACTATATTCGGCGGGAGGGGATGACCAACAAAGGATAGACCGGCTGAAATCTGAGATAAGGCAGTATCAGTACAGCAGGTATACCTCCCTGGTTCTTGAACGGGATTATGGGACCTTAGGGTCTCCTGATCCCTTTGAGAATTGCCGGGAGCGAGTGGCAAATAAATCTGTCACCGGTCTCACTGACCCCCAGGGTGTTTTGCAAGAATCTCGGGAGGGTATCCTGGGGGTGGTGAGATCTTACTATGCTGACTTGTTTCAGAGGAAGGTTTTGGATAGAGACAAGATGACCCAATTCTTGGAGGCAACTCCGCTCCCTGATACTAATGATTTGGACTTTTCTCCTTTGACAGCAGATTTGACGGTGGCGGAGGTTAAAGAGGCAATTGATAAGTTACATCTGAAGAAGGCACCAGGTCCAGATGGGATAACAGCAGAATTCTATAGGACATTCAGAGACCTCTTGGCCCCAATCCTCGTGGATGTATATACAAATTGTCTAGAAAGTCACCTGATGCCTCCATCCATGAGAGTGTCCTCGCTGATTCTGCTGTCCAAAGGTAAAGAGCCGAGTGACATCAAGAACTGGAGGCCGATTGCCCTCTTGAATGTCGACAGAAAGATTCTGGCAAAAATTCTGTTTTCTAGATTAGTTTGTCTGTCCTCAGCACTGTTGGCAGGCTGTCAGTTTGGCACAGTAGAAGGGCGGAACATCTCTGGAGCAGTCATCTCGATAAGGGAGATGTTTGAGAGATGTAAAGCCCTGAGGGGTGGGAGATATGTTGTGAGTCTTGACCAGGCTAAAGCCTTTGACAGAGTAGATCATGAGTATCTATGGGCCACTTTGTCAAAGTACGGTATTCCGGGGCATTTCATCGATTGGCTGAAGACTCTGTATTGCGAGGCTGAGAGCTTTCCTCTGGTCAATGGTTGGCAGGGTGATACCTTCAGGGTTGAGGCAGGGGTGAGACAGGGTTGCCCACTGAGTCCACTGCTGTATGTATTTGCCTTAGACCCATTCTTGAGGTCACTGCAGGAGTGTGGTTTTCAGGGGGTGCCAGTCCCCCATTGCCTGCCCCTGAGTGTTGTTGCCTATGCGGATGATGTGACTGTAGTGATATCTAAGCCTCGTGAGGTGGAGATGTTGTCTGCGGCCATCAGAAGTTACTCGGAGGCCTCAGGGTCTCTGGTCAACCTTGAGAAGAGTCAAGCTCTCTGGATATCAGACAGTGATCCAGACTTTGATCTGCCACAATTTGTGAGAGCCTCCACCTATATTAAAATCCTAGGGGTCAAATTTGGGAGGAATGATAACGCCAAACTAAATTGGGAAGAGAAGTTGGAAGCCGGAAATGCAAAGGTTCAGCGATGGAAGAACTGGAGGCTGACCTATAGAGAAAGGGTTAAAATGTTGAAGACTTACCTGGTCCCTGTCTTCTTGTATGTCTCTGTCGTTTTTCCTTTGCCGGAATCTTTCTCCGCTAGGCTCTTTAGCCTGTTCTTCCAACTGTTGTGTGGGAACAGGTTGAACCTGATAAAAAGAGGGATCACCTACCTACAGAGGAGAGAGGGTGGGTTGGATATGCTGAATCCAAGGGTGTTCTTTGACTCCATGTTTCTAAAAGTTAATTTTGGTTGCCTGGACTCAGAGAACAGCTTCCTGTGGGTAATTAGTATCAGGGACTGGATAATGCCTTTTGCAGAGTCTTGGGTGCGAGGCGGCAGTCTCAAGAGGGGTCGATGGACGAGTGACTACCTCCCCCAGTACCTGGACTATGGGCTGAAGTGTGTGAGAAGGTGGAAAATAGAGAAGTCCTACATTGAGGGTAAGCCAAGGAAAGATCTATATGTGAGGGTCTGTAGGGCTTTCTTTTGTTCTCCACTTGTCTTGAGGGATTGTGTGACTAGCACTTTACAAGAAAGTCTGAAGCTTCTCAATGGGAAACGACTCCCCGCCAAATTATTTGACATAGCTTGGTTGTCATTACATGGAAAGCTATTTGTTAGGGGTAACCTGAAATTTTTAAGTGTTTCAGATAGGAACTGTCCTCTCGGTTGTCAGCAGGAGGAGACGATGGAGCACTTAATATCTGACTGCAGGGGTGGGAGGAGAATATGGGAAGAGGTGTCACAAAAGCTAAACATCCCATTACTGCAGTCCCTGACTTATCCTGAAATAATCTATGCTGTTCCATCCAGAAATAGGAATGTAGACAGGGGGACAATGTACCTGATCATTTCTGTCATAAAATACTACCACTGGCACATGAGAACCCGCGTGTCTATACACAATGAGCCATTCCACCACACCACAGCCGTAAGCCAAATAATGTCTGAGCTCCAGTGGGTTAAATCATTAGAGATAAAGAGTAACCCGAATAATAGGAAATTATGGAGAAATGTGTCTTTGGTTTAAAACAGAAAATATGATGTTATTTTGTGTGGTTTTTTTTCTCTTCTTTTTCCTCCCCAGCAAATGTGGACTTTCTAAGTTTAATATGATTCTATAGTCATTCTAGTTGAGTAGTCATTGTGTGTACAATGCCTGTTATTTTTTTTTTTTTTGTAAGAATGTATTTTAATTGTATTTTTTTTGTTGGTTTTCACAATAAAAATTGCCTCCTATGTACAAGAATATAACTACTATAATACTGCTCCTATGTACAAGAATATAACTACTATAATACTGCTCCTATCTACAAGAATATAACTACTATAATACTGCTCCTATGTACAAGAATATAACTACTATAATACTGCTTCCTATGTACAAGAATATAACTACTATAATACTGCCTCCTATGTACAAGAATATAACTACTATAATACTGCCTCCTATGTACAAGAATATAACTACTATAATACTGCCCCCTATGTTCAAGAATATAACTACTATATTACTGCCCCTGTGTACAAGAATATAACTACTATAATACCGCTCCTATATACAAGAATATAACTACTATAATACTGCTCCTATGTACAAGAATATAACTACTATAATACTGCCTCCTATGTACAAGAATATAACTACTATAATACTGCTCCTATGTACAAGAATATAACTACTATAATACTGCTCCTATGTACAAGAATATAACTACTATAATGCTGCTCCTATGTACAAGAATATAACTACTATAATACTGCTCCTATGTACAAGAATATAACTACTATAATACTGCTCTTATGTACAAGAATATAACTACTATAATACTGCCTCCTATGTTCAAGACTATAACTACTATAATACTGCTCCTATGTAGAAGAATATAACTACTATAATACTGCTCCTATGTAGAAGACAATAACTACTATAATACTGCTCCTATGTAGAAGAATATAACTACTATAATACTGCTCCTATGTAGAAGACTATAACTACTATAATACTGCTCCTATGTACAAGAATATAATTACTATAATACTGCCTCCTAAGTACAAGAATATAACTACTATAATACTGCCTCCTATGTACAAGAATATAACTACTATAATACTGCCTCCTATGTACAAGAATATAACTACTATAATACTGCTCCTATCTACAAGAATATAACTACTATAATACTGCTCCTATGTACAAGAATATAACTACTATAATACTGCTTCCTATGTACAAGAATATAACTACTATAATACTGCCTCCTATGTACAAGAATATAACTACAATAATACTGCCTCCTATGTACAAGAATATAACTACTATAATACTGCCCCCTATGTACAAGAATATAACTACTATATTACTGCCCCTGTGTACAAGAATATAACTACTATAATACCGCTCCTATATACAAGAATATAACTACTATAATACTGCTCCTATGTACAAGAATATAACTACTATAATACTGCCTCCTATGTGCAAGAATATAACTATTATAATACTGCCTCCTATGTATAAGAATATAACTACTATAATACTGCTCTTATGTACAAGAATATAACTACTATAATACTGCCTCCTATGTACAAGAATATAACTACTATAATACTGCCTCCTATGTACAAGAATATAACTACTATAATACTGCCTCCTATGTACAAGAATATAACTACTATAATACTGCTCCTATGTACAAGAATATAACTACTATAATACTGCTCCTATGTACAAGAATATAACTACTATAATACTGCTCCTATGTACAGGAATATAACTATTATAATACTGCTCTTATGTACAAGAATATAACTACTATAATACTGCCTCCTATGTACAAGAATATAACTACTATAATACTGCTCCTATGTACAAGGATATAACTACTATAATACTGCCTCCTATGTACAGGAATATAACTACTATAATACTGCCTCCTATGTACAAGAATATAACTACTATAATACTGCTCCTATGTAGAAGAATATAATTACTATAAAACTGACCCTTGTGTAGCACATTATAACTACTATAATACTTTTACAATAACATATGTGGATGAGATGATTTTGCTGTAGTATAAAGACGGTGCAGTACATGGGATTTGGGGGTCTTGTAGATTGGAGCCGTCATGTCTGTGTATTGTTAGTGAGGGTGTTTCTCAGGGAGAATATGTGCTGGAGGTTTGAGTCGTCCTCTCTCATTAGTCAGGGAGATGTCATTCTCTTTGCTACAATTAAAGCTGCATTTACAATAACACTCATTTATTTGGCAGTGTTTTTGAAGGATAAGCAAATATTGAGGCCTTTTAAATTAAGCAGAAAGTAATTTCCCCTGACAGGTTAATAAAACAGAAAATGGATATAAAAATAAAGGGAAACACTCAGAAATCCTATTATCTTTTCTAATTAAACTTCTGTCAATAGTAAATGATGTGAACTCTTAAATATCCGCTGGAGAGATGTCATATTATCAATTCCATTTTCAGATCCAGCTCCGATCATTTCACTCTCCTTCAGATCACAATTTAGCAATATGATTATATGAGCAATTCCTACAGACTAAGGATCCACACTCCATTATTTAAGCAGAATATTACCATACATTGTATCAGGCTTGTAATAGCAAAATAGGAGATATTTTTATAAAATAGAAACATAAATGTAAATAAAAAGAGTAGAAACAAAAAATTGTGAATAACTAAAATAGCAAACCTTTTAGATTTACAGTATTTTCATGTTGTCACCCATGTGTACTGAAATTAGCACAGCGTGAATCATGAAGAGATAGATAAATTGATAGATAGGAGATAGATAGATAGATAGATAGATATGAGATAGATAGATAGATACAGTACAGACCAAAAGTTTGGACACACCTTCTCATACAAAGAGTTTTCTTTATTTTCATGACTATGAAAATTGTAGATTCACACTGAAGGCATCAAAACTATGAATTAACACATGTGGAATTATATACATAACAAACAAGTGTGAAACAACTGAAAATATGTCATATTCTAGGTTCTTCAAAGTAGCCACCTTTTGCTTTGATTACTGCTTTGCACACTCTTGGCATTCTCTTGATGAGCTCCAAGAGGTAGTCCCCTGAAATGGTCTTCCAACAGTCTTGAAGGAGTTCCCAGAGATGCTTAGCACTTGTTGGCCCTTTTGCCTTCACTCTGCGGTCCAGCTCACCCCAAACCATCTCGATTGGGTTCAGGTCCGGTGACTGTAGAGGCCAGGTCATCTGGCACAGCACCCCTTCACTCTTCTTCATGGTCAAATAGCCCTTACTTTCAAAGTTTTCCCAATTTTTCAGCTGACTGACTGACCTTCATTTCTTAAAGTAATGATGGCCACTCGTTTTTCTTTACTTAGCTGCTTTTTTCTTGCCATAATACAAATTCTAACAGTCTATTCAGTAGGACTATCAGCTGTGTATCCACCTGACTTCTCCTCAACGCCACTGATGGTCCCAACCCCATTTATAAGGCAAGAAATCCCACTTATTAAACCTGACAGGGCACACCTGTGAAGTGAAAACCATTTCAGGGGACTACCTCTTGAAGCTCATCAAGAGAATGCCAAGAGTGTGCAAAGCAGTAATCAAAGCAAAAGGTGGCTACTTTGAAGAACCTAGAATATGACATATTTTCAGTTGTTTCACACTTGTTTGTTATGTATATAATTCCACATGTGTTAATTCATAGTTTTGATGCCTTCAGTGTGAATCTACAATTTTCATAGTCACGAAAATAAAGAAAACTCTTTGAATGAGAAGGTGTGTCCAAACTTTTGGTCTGTACTGTATATTAGGCAGATAAAAACATACTAGACAGATAATAGATAAATAAATAGATATGGGATGCATAGATAAATATATAGATAGATAGACAGACAGGAAGACAAGTAGATAGCTAGGTAGATAGATAATAGATAGATAGATAGATAGATATGATAGGTAGATAGATAATAGATAATAAATAAATAGATAAATAGAAAGATAGTAGATAGATAGATAGATAGATAGATATAGACAGATAATTAGATGGAGAGATTATAGATAAGTAGATTCCCGGAGAAAACCCCTGCAAACGCGGGGAGAACATACAAACTAGATAGATAGATAAATAGATAGATACACAGATTTTTTTGAGTAGATACTATGTCTTCTCATGGATTTTTCTATTTACCTTATCGCAATGACTTCTTCCCACATTACACAGTTACTGTCAGCGTGAGAGGGGTCGGGAATAGGTTTCCGTTATAATTTACAATTTTGCCTTCTATGAAGATGCCTCCATCAGCCGCTTCGCTGAGGAAATCTCACAGAATTATCAGGATGTATTTCCATTTCATATCCGATGTCAAAATACATTTCTTTTATGATTTGTCGGGAGGCCAGCACCAAACTTATTGCCAGCTGCTTATTTCCGAGCGGTAAATCTGCTACCTTTGTGATAATAACTCAGAAGATTATATATTCCACTGGATTTCACATTAAAAATTACGACTCCCACTAAACTAACATTTAGAGCAGAACTAAATAAATATGTTGATTACTTAATAATTCAGTTCAGAATCTTCTCGCTGCATCGTAAACTTACCAAGGACTCGGAGCAGAGACGCGTGAAGCTGTTTTATAACGTCTGGGAAATATAATCAAAGATGTCTAATATGCGTGTGCCCCAGTGTGTAAAATATATAAAAAGATCAGCCAGGATACAATGTACAGGGCAGCTACTGTCACTCCCAAACAAAATATCAGTTTCTGATTTTCATCTGCAGCAGCTCTCTCTTCCCTTCTCCCAGCAGGAACTCTCAGAATTAGTGTTGAGCGAACTTCTGTTTTAAGTTCAGCGTCTAAAGTTCGGCTTCCGGTTAGCGGAGGATCCCGATATGGATTCCGAATTCCGTTGTGGTCCGTGGTAGCGGAATCAATAATGGCCAATTATTGATTCCGCTACCACGGACCACAACGGAATTCGGAATCCATATCGGGATTCTCCGCTAACCGGAAGCCGAACTTTAGACGCCGAACTTAAAACAGAAGTTCGCTCAACACTATTCAGAATACATCCAGCCTTGTTTTCCATTCCCCTAGCCTGCAGTTCGAGCATCAGACCAGACTATTGATAAATTAACTCCAGCTTTTTCTCCAAGCATAAGGCTAGACTGTTAGAAGAGCAGCTGCAGCTTTCTCTTCCCCTCTCACAGATGTAAATCCCAGCAAAAAAATCAAGCAAAATGCAACCAAACTCATCCCGTTTTGTTTCTGAAACAGTGGACTATTCATGGTGTGCTTTTTATTTTTACCGGATTTACCTGAATGTTAAAGAGGATGGATGTAAGTGGACATTTTTGGGACGTTTGGTGGGCGCTCCTCGGTAGATGCAGCAGAGTTTGTCCCATGTATGAGGGTTCAAATGTTTGTATCCCTTTAATAACACTCAACTCTCATTGAACTCATGTTGGTAGGGTCATAGCTATAAAAGAGGCAGAGATGTCAGACTTTGGTTCACCGTGGTGTGTTACGGGGCCCTTTTACCAATGGATGGGGCCCAGAAGCCTAAAGTTATGAGCTTTGGCAATGGTATGCAGCAAATGGCATTTATCATGTAGAAAAAATTAATACAAGGCACTTCCTAATGTATTGTGATTATCCATATTGCCTCCTTTCCTGGCTTGACTTACTTTTCTATCACATTAGACACTGCTCCAATCCAGCAGTGGTGGCCGTGTATGCTCAATATAGGAATAGGCGCTGGCCTCCCTGGTTTCCGGAACTGTGGGAGTGCACATAGACCACCTCGTATCTGCGCTGCAGCGGTGGCCGTATCCTCCTCAAATTGAGCAGTGTACAATGTGATGGAAGAAATTAATAAAGTTAGCAAAAGAAGGAAAATGGACAATCACAATACATTAGTAAGTGCCTTGTATTAACTCTCTCTACATGATAAATGACATTTGCTGAAGCGAGACAATGCCTTTAAGCTTTGCGTAAACAGAACATAGTAAACATATAGAGGCATCAATAACACCGTAAACCAAGACTGATTAATGAGCCTTCCACTCACTTCACAAACATCTGCAAATAATAATTATCTATATAAAGACTGAAGTCACTGTGTACATACATTACTTATCCTGTACTTATCCTGAGTTACATCCTGTATTATACTCCAGAGCTGCACTCACTATTCTGCTGGTGCAGTCACTGTGTACATACATTACATTACTTATCCTGTACTGATCCTGAGTTACATCCTGTATTATACTCCTGAGCTGCACTCACTATTCTGCTGGTGCAGTCACTGTGTACATACATTACTTATACTATACTGATCCTGAGTTACATCCTGTATTTTACTCCAGAGCTGCACTCACTATTCTGCTGGTGGAGTCACTGTGAACATTCATTACATTACTTATCCTGTACTGATCCTGAGTTACATCCTGTATTATACTCCAGAGCTGCACTCACTATTCTGCTGGTGCAGTCACTGTGTACATTCATTACTTATCCTATACTGATCCTGGGTTACATCCTGTATTATAATCCAGAGCTGCACTCACTATTCTGCTGGTGCAGTCACTGTGTACATACATTACATTACTTTTCCTGTACTGATCCTGAGTTACATCCTGTATTATACTCCAGAGCTGTACTCACTATTCTGCTGGTGCAGTCACTGTGTACATTACATTACTTTTCCTGTACTGATCCTGAGTTACATACTGTATTATACGCCAGAGCTGCACTCAATATTCTGCTGGTAGAGTCACTGTGCACATACATTACTTATCCTATACTGATCCTGGGTTACATCCTGTATTATACTCCAGAGCTGCACTCACTATTCTGCTGGTGCAGTCACTGTGTACATACATTACATTACTTATCCTGTACTGATCCTGAGTTACATCCTGTATTATACTCCTGAGCTGCACTCACTATTCTGCTGGTGCAGTCACTGTGTACATACATTACTTATACTATACTGATCCTGAGTTACATCCTGTATTTTACTCCAGAGCTGCACTCACTATTCTGCTGGTGGAGTCACTGTGAACATTCATTACATTACTTATCCTGTACTGATCCTGAGTTACATCCTGTATTATACTCCAGAGCTGCACTCACTATTCTGCTGGTGCAGTCACTGTGTACATTCATTACTTATCCTATACTGATCCTGGGTTACATCCTGTATTATAATCCAGAGCTGCACTCACTATTCTGCTGGTGCAGTCACTGTGTACATACATTACATTACTTTTCCTGTACTGATCCTGAGTTACATCCTGTATTATACTCCAGAGCTGTACTCACTATTCTGCTGGTGCAGTCACTGTGTACATTACATTACTTTTCCTGTACTGATCCTGAGTTACATACTGTATTATACGCCAGAGCTGCACTCAATATTCTGCTGGTAGAGTCACTGTGCACATACATTACTTATCCTATACTGATCCTGGGTTACATCCTGTATTATACTCCAGAGCTGCACTCACTATTCTGCTGGTGCAGTCACTGTGTACATACATTACATTACTTATCCAGTACTGATCCTGAGTTACATCCTGTATTATACTCCAGAGCTGCACTCACTATTCTGCTGGTGCAGTCACTGTGTACATACATTACTTATCCTGTACTGATCCTGAGTTACATCCTGTATTATACTCCAGAGCTGCACTCAATATTCTGCTGGTGCAGCCACTGAGTACATACATTACATTACTTATCCAGTACTGATCCTGAGTTACATCCTGTATTATACTCTAGAGCTGCACTCAATATTCTGCTGGTGCAGTCACTGAGTACATACATTACATTACTTATTCTGTACTGATCCTGAGTTACATCATGTATTATACTCCAGAGCTGCACTCAATATTCTGCTGGAGCAGTCACTGTGTACATTCATTACTTATCCTGTACTGATCCTGGGTTACATCCTGTATTATACTCCAGAGCTGTACTCACTATTCTGCTGGTCGAGTCTCTTTGTGCATACATTACATTACTTATCCTGTACTGATCCTGAGTTACATACTGTATTATACTCCAGAGCTGCATTTACTATTATTCTGGTAGAGTCACTGTGCACATACATTACTTATCCTATACTAACCCTGAGTTACATCCTGTATCATACTCCAGAGCTGCACTCACTATTCTGCTGGTGCAGTCACTGTGTACATACATTACTTATCCTGTACTGATCCTGAGTTACATCCTGTATTATACTCCAGAGCTGCACTCACTATTCTGCTGGTGGAGTCACTGTGTACATACATTACTTATTCTATACTGATCCTGGGTTACATCCTGTATTATACTCCAGAGCTGCACTCAATATTCTCCTGGTAAAGTTACTGTGTACATATATTACTTATCCTGTACTGATCCTGAGTTACATCCTGTATTATACTCCAGAGCTGCACTCAATATTCTGCTGGTGCAGTCACTGAGTACATACATTACATTACTTATTCTGTACTGATCCTGAGTTACATCCTGTATTATACGTCAGAGCTGCACTCAATATTCTGCTGGTGCAATCACTGTGTACATTCATTACTTATCCTATACTCATCTTGTGTTACATCTTGTATTATACTCCAGAGCTGCACTCAATATTCTGCTGGTGCAGTCACTGTGTACATTCATTACTTATCCTATACTGATCCTGGGTTACATCCTGTATTATACTCCAGAGCTGCACTCACTATTCTGCTGGTGCAGTCACTGTGGACATACATTACTTATCCTGTACTGATCCTGAGTTACATCCTGTATTATACTCCAGAGCTGCACTTAATATTCTGCTGGTGCAGTCACTGTGTACATACATTACTTATCCTGTACTGATCCTGAGTTACATCCTATATTATACTCCAGAGCTGCACTCACTATTCTGCTGGTGGAGTCACTGTGTACATACATTACATTACTTATCCTGTACTGATCCTGAGTTACATCCTGTATTATACTCCAGAGCTGCACTCACTATTCTGCTGGTGCAGTCACTGTGGACATACATTACATTACTTATCCTGTACTGATCCTGAGTTACATCCTGTATTATACTCCAGAGCTGCACTTAATATTCTGCTGGTGCAGTCACTGTGTACATGCATTACATTACTTATCCTGTACTGATCCTGAGTTACATCCTATATTATACTCCAGAGCTGCACTCACTATTCTGCTGGTGGAGTCACTGTGTACATACATTACTTATCCTGTACTGATCCTGAGTTACATCCCGTATTATACTCCAGAGCTGCACTTAATATTCTGCTGGTGCAGTCACTGAGTACATACATTACATTACTTATTCTGTACTGATCTTGAGTTACATCATGTATTATACTCCAGAGCTGCACTCAATATTCTGCTGGTGCAGTCACTGTGTACATTCATTACTTATCCTATACTGATCCTGGGTTACATCCTGTATTATACTCCAGAGCTGCACTCAATATTCTGCTGGAGCAATCACTGTGTACATTACATTACTTATCCTGTACTGATCCTGGGTTACATCCTGTATTATACTCCAGAGCTGTACTCACTATTCTGCTGGTGGAGTCTCTTTGTACATACATTACATTACTTATCCTGTACTGATCTTGAGTTACATCCTGTATTATACTCCAGAGCTGCACTCACTATTCTGCTGGTGCAGTCACTGTGCACATACATTACTTATCCTATACTAATCCTGAGTTACATCCTGTATCATACTCCAGAGCTGCACTCACTATTCTGCTGGTGCAGTCACAGTGTACATACATTACATTACTTATCCTGTACTGATCCTGAGTTTCATCCTTTATTATAATCCTGAGCTGCACTCACTATTCTCCTGGTGGAGTCACTGTGTACATACATTACTTATCCTGTACTGATCCAGAGTTACATCCTGTATTATACTCCAGAGCTGCACTCAACATTCTGCTGGTGCAGTCACTGAGTACATACATTACATTACTTATCCTGTACTGATCCAGAGTTACATCTTGTATTATACTCCAGAGCTGCTTTTAATATTCTGCTGGTGCAGTCACTGTGTACATACATTATTTATTGCGTACTGATCCTGAGTTACATTTTATATTAAATGTCAGAGCTGCACTCACTATTCTGGAGCATTATGTCTAAAATCTCTCTACATTTTCTGCTGTTCTAGTGTGCACAATAAATCTTACATTGAGGAAAGTTTTATCTTTACACCAGTCACTATTGTCAAATGATATACAGTAGAGAAAACAAACTGCTCTCAATATACTTTTTTGTCCTAAAAAAAGGAAACAAATTATAAAAATAATAATAAGCCATACCTACCCTTACACATCCCCCACCGCTGCTGCTTTAATGTTGGTCTTTGCCTTTCCTGGCAGTTCAGGGGTATTGAGGCAGAACCAGAAAGTGAAGATCAGCGGGGGCTTATACCATCTTTGCAATAGCAGCTGGTGGGATGGGTGGGGGTGAGAATAGCCTAATTGTTATCTTTATGTCTTCCCTCCCAGAAATTATTTCCCTTTGCTCTGCAATTGGTTTGCCTTTCGACAAGTCTGCCCAATCCCAAGCCTTGATTTTCAATGGCATGTATAACCCCTCATGATGTCCAACCAAAATGTTTTCCTGCAATGATTTATAATAGGGGCACCTCTATCTACTACCTATATGAGGCTGCACCCTGTAGTCTATAACTGGCAGTAAAGGCTATCATGTCAAAGGTCCCCCCACACATAGCTAGCCCCTCCTGCAAATGTGGGACTATTGTATGCTTTTGACCTGAACCCCTAACCCCTGCCAACCCAAGTGCAACATCATCTGAACACCATTATGTGTAGTACTGGAAGGCAACCTGCTGAAAAATCTGTTTTATTTTGTAGGTAAATATATAACAAAATTGGCAAAAAGAGAGATTGGTGATTTGGCAATTTTGATTCAGCACCATCTTGATGATCCATAACAAATTCAAAGGACCAAAATTCAACCCAGTATCTGTCAGAATCTTCTTCAGCTGTTCATACATAAAAATAATAATTGGATGGACAATAATTGAAAATTTAATGTGAACAATTTTTCGCAATGCCACTGCTTATGGCTGCCAAAAATCAGATCCATCTGGCTGGAAAGTTTTGGCTATAATCATCCAAATATTCAAATTTATGACTTGATTGGCTGAATTTGGACAAATATTTGCTCTTTTGTGCAAGTCCAGTATTCTGATCGGCCAGTTCAGTCTGCTATGTTGCTGGTGCGATCTTTTGTAGGAAGGATTCCATAGAAGACTGATTGACCAGTTGATACTTCTCTCATGTGTATGGCTTTCAACGGGATCCAATCTCTTTTTTTCATGGATGTAGTAGGGGAGAACACCAAAAGACAACAAGAAGGAAGGGGAAAGACACTAGGCCTCACCGCTAGGGAAGGAAAAGGGTCACCACCTATAAAACCCTGCTCTGGCCCTAACTCCTATCCGTATGGGCACCTCTCGATGGTAGAGATGCCCTTACACAGAACCTAGAAAACCCTGGTGACCCTCGGATCCCTAAAGGTAATGACAGGGCAGAGACAACCCGTTCCTTTCCTGGTGAAGGAACCAGCGTCTTGCTGAGGCCTAGTAAACAATCAGGGAGGGGGGAAATACAAAACACAACAAGCGGAACACTTAACTTCTGAGGATGATGGATGAACAGGACTTCAACAAGAACCACACTCCAGCTATTCCAAAACCAAATGAAGCTATCCAGAGCAAGGAGTGATGGGTAAAGTCAGACTAAATAGGGAGAGGTAAAGGTCACATTATCCACACCTGAACAGGAGGTGTGGACATAACAGCAACACACAGACAAAGTGAAACCAAAAGAGGCTGTCAGATCATTCATGTGCAGTTAGTCTTTCAGACCTTCTAACACCTGCCACAGGTGTGACACTTATAGACCCTACCGGTGGTCCACTGTATGGTGAACACCTTCCTTCAGAGAAACTGGAAATATCCTCTTCATTGCCAAGAAATCTCCCATTTGCCATATTTAATAGTGAGGGATTTGACCGATAACTGGGTGCCAGGAGCGGAGCTTGGGTGTGTGTGAGGAAATATTGGTGGGCATGTGCAAGAGAAGAGAGTCAATAAGCCACTTGCCAGAGTATTTAGATAGAGGACTAGGGCAACAAACTGAATCTCTGCTCTGGGTAAAGCCTAGCTGTGGCTTTGGGAGAGGCCATGATTTTTTGATGTATTCATGGATAAGCCAATACAATGCCTCCATGCAAGAACATGAATTTCAAAATTTGCAAAAATTGTAATAGAAATAATATTGTCATGAAGTAGATTGGAAGTTACTGTGATAGCTTCCAGATAGGAAGGCTATGCAACCGTTGAGGGGCCTGGATGTGGCAGAAACTGGGCCTACTTCTCCTTCAAGAGTAGGTACCTGACACTTGGAGATCAGATGTTTCCACAATACCTCACACCCCTCCTATAATACTAATTCCTGGTTGGATTTATGGCGCGCCAGAAGTTCCATAGACCATTGCATACAATATGTTGTGATTGCTACAAGCTTCAAGTACAATTCACAGCGGTCGTAAAGTAACTCACCGGCTTTTCTCCTGTATCCTTGGCGCCTCCATGGAGTAAATCACCACGTTGTCTGGATGAAGACGTAGAGAATATTTCCCGGTTCTCTGGAGGAAAACGGCCATCTCCACTTTGCAGTTTGGGTTGTTGCTCCTCAGCCATGGACTGACCACTGTGGGACTTTGACCTCCAAAGGATGTGAAGAACAAGAAATTTCCTAGAAAACAAAGAAGATGAGAGAAGCGTTGTCAAAAACTGTTTACATATCCTACTTTTAATGGAATGGGGGTGGGTGCTGGTCATCTAGGGAATGGATGACCTCAGTATGATCAACTGGAGCATGCATACATCTCTCCCTCCCATCACCAAGACGTTAGATTCTGTTCCATTCACATGTTGCCCTTCGTCAAATTAGACCCCAGCGATGCAAGACCACCATGATGTCCACATATTATGTGGTGCCTTCCATCAGAGGTATGAAAACATGAAAATGCCCAAGCGCGTGAATACTTTTTATATAACTGTTATAGCCCCTTTACGTTTTCATGCTTATGTCTTGTTGTCTTTGCAATGTTCCAGTTTTGTGGTTGTGTATTACTGCCACATGGTGACATCTCCCTTGTCACCATCTTGATGTAATAATCAACTAAAGTGTCCAAACTACCTCCGGCTCCTGATCTACTACTACATTGAGATCCAAAACAGTCCAGAGCTGCATTCACAGTTCTGCTGGTTGTTATTGGAAACTGTCAACAAGCTTGCTGACACACACACCACCTCCTTAGATGAACGCCTATAATATTTTTTTTTCCGCTTTCAGAGCTTGGTTTGAAGAACTTTTTAGAAGCCAAATGTGAGCTTGGTTCAGACACTGAACAAGCATGGGATGCTGCCGGATTTGAGCTTTGAGTCTGCAGAAGGTAAACGCAGCTGTGGGTGAGAACAGCCTGTAATAGTGGCTATAGGTATCAACTGGTCTTCAAAGATAAGTGTGTAATCAATGACGTAATTTATTCCTATAGATATGGCCCCTCTGTGCTCGAGTTAAGTCTACATGGAATGCAATGCGAGCAATATATTCAGAGGCTTCTGTGTCGAATGTGAAGAGATTAGGCTCACAAATCTTCACTGGATTTAAAGGCTGCTCAGCCAGGTGGATAATATGACTATCGTGCTGCAAATTACTAGCTAAGTGAGCGGCTAATCCAAGCTGAAAATACGGATTCTAGTAAAAAAGTGAAAATATGTGGAAATTTATTAGACGCCATACCGTATACTTAGGCACTATATGGTAGGATTATTCTTTTAATGTTTGACGGGGACCACGTTAAAATGGAGCCACAATAGAATGTACCATGCAGGGCACCACTGATTGTCTGACCGTACAATCAGGAAATATAGTAATATGGTTAGGGCATTGAGATGTGATAAAGGGGATCCCCTCTTTGGAAACCCCTGCTATGAACCGGAGATGAGACCAGCTAACAAGGAGCAGCTCTTGCTTTGGTGGACTTGATTCGCCCTTGTAATACAATGCAACTGGTAATCTATTCATGAGAAAGACAGTCATTATCTGAATGGCCATCCCATATGTATTCCATGGCACACCAAAGCCCTGCGACTCTGACCACCACAGGTTATCCCACTGGAGTGTCTGTATGTAGAAACAAGTCTATCGCCACCCAAGTTCCCCAGGAGGGACCATCCTACCAGCTCAGAGTTGCATGGCAGTGTAGTCCACTACAAGCCTAGAACGAGCACATGATGCAGATCCTTCTGGGGGTTAGCTACTACTTCTTGGTTGAGAGACTCAAGGAACATGATCAACATGATATTTAACCAAATTCAGAAGTCCACAACAGGAGAATAACTCCAACAGCTTAGCAAACACAGCCTACTTGCAGCATAGTAATTGTGACTGGTGGTAATTGTGACCTTCTCGTTAACACTGACAGACTCTATTAGTCCATTGCCACATCAGGTGTTTTGACATATTACCTTTTCTCTTTCTGTTGGGTGGCTCAGTTGGCTCCCACCACAATGAGACAATGAACAATGTCTCTGACCCTCAGTCCCAAGATTTGGCATGAACTGACCTGGGAACATGGTGGAAGTCCATAAACCCTGCAAGACTTTGGTACTGCAATAAAACATGGAGACTTGCTGTTTTCTTTCTGGCCCCCCCTTCTCTCCATGAACTCTCAACAGCTTGACCTTTCTGCCACATTTCTTGGCTGAAGCACACACAGCGTCTCTCCATTCTGGCACCCCAACAGTCACAACTCTCCACTTTGACTCCCTTCACCCTCCACTAGACTACACCCCTGTCACATACTCCCTGTATCCCGGCTTCCTTCTCTGCCCCCAGACCATCTAGCAAAGGCTACCGTAATGTCATGTTGGGTTTATTTTACTACACACGCAAAAACAAATGCAATCGCACTCTGCAACCAGCACTCTGCCCTGCCTCTATGCTGGATGTTGAATGGGGCATTGGTGTACATTTTGGCCAAAGCGTAATAAGCCACTCACCATGACAAGGTCGCCTCCATGAGTGGTCCCTAACACTAGTTCCTACCTGTTATGGGCCATGACACCCACACAAAGTCCAGGGAGCGTAGGTGCAGCATGCACGCCAGGCACACTCTGCTTTTAACCCCCTCCGGTGCCATTACAGCTTTCATCGGATCCAGGGATGCAAGTACCAACATGCATGCTGAGCCCACTATATACTTTTCCTGGAGCCAAATGGCTACTGGTAGGTGCTATATAAGCAGATTCAGTTTTATACTGACTTTAAAACCAGCCTCCCGGGCAGACTAACTGGTCAGGTGTGCATGGCTGCTTGGAGATCGCCACGCCTCCAATATATACTACAAAGAAAAAAATGTGGGGGATTCAGCCAGCACAACCCTGTTTGCAGGTGCACATTGCTATGGCGAAATACAGATACAAACGCAAAAACAAATGCAATCGCACTCTGCAACCAGCACTCTGCCCTGCTTCTATGCTGGATGTTGAATGGGGCATTGGTGTACATTTTGGCCAAAGCGTAATAAGCCACTCACCACGTCAAGGTCGCCTCCATGAGTGGTCCCTAACACTAGTTCCTACCTGTTATGGGCCATGACAGCCACACAAAGTCCAGGGAGCGTAGGTGCAGCATGCACGCCAAGCACACTCTGCTTTTAACCCCGTCCGGTGCCATTACAGCTTTCATCAGATCCAGGGATGCAAGTACCAACATGCATGCTGAGCCTAGATATCAACTAGAGATGAGGAAATTGAATCTGAAATTCAGAAATTTGACCAAAATTTTATTCAAATTTTGGATTTGTTAGAATCAGCATTTTGTGTGATTCAATTTTGGAGAATCAAGGAAAGGGTGGGAACAGGGAGAGAGATAAAGACAGACTTTTCCAGGCAATCAGACCATTTTGGATTCAGATAGAGTTTATTCGGACCGGGATTGAATCGGGGCGGAATCTGACAAGGATCAAATTTTATTAAATTTGCTTATCTCTAGTGACCACCTTTTGCAGCAGAAAACATGTTTGTAATTTTTTTCGGTTATTTCAGTTCACTAACCTTGACTAGCATTGGGTATTTTATTTAGAGTTGGGTTCTAAAAATTCAACCAAAAATATGTATTTTAAAAACTACAAAAACTCTACATTTCGACCCATTTTTTTCGATACAGTGCTCCCAAGGTGACTGGTCTGAACTGCAAATCAAGTCTCTGCTCATGAATGCTGAGATGTTTTTGTCCCTAATTTGCCAATGTACAAATTTTATGGCAACGATTGAGGTCCTTCTACTATCAGAGTCTACAGAAATGTCTGGAACAAGTAGATAGTTTTCACGTGCATCAGTTCCATTCAAATACACCAGACTGTGGACTTGTCTTTTGAACAAGAGTTCAGTGGAGCCATTGAAAAATAATGGATTAAATCTTTAGATTTTCATTCTAAGACTTGGAACGTGAAGTCATGGATAAGAATTTATATCTATTGTTTCAATGCAAACTGAAATTCATTTGGAAGAAACTCAAAGTAAGACTTGACTTAAGCCTAAATTCAGGTGATTGTCATGTAAATGACCCTGAGCTAAAGCCTCCAAAAGCACCAATCCAGTCCCGATTGTATCTTGAATATGTAGATTACAATTGATGAAATTTGGTAATAGGTTGCTGCTAGAGATGAGCGAATCGAAGTTGACGAAGTGGAATTCGATCCGAATTTCAGTAAAAATTCGATTTGCATCTAATCGAATTTCCTCACCCTTCGTGGTAACAAATCAAATTTTTTCCTAAAATGGCTGCTGTATGTGTGAGGACATGGAGCAAGGAACTCTGGGAATGCGGGATCACCCATAATGCCATGCATGCAGCCAATCAGCAGACAGCCAGCCCTGTAACGTCACAGCCCTATAAATAGCCTCAGCCATCTTGAATTCTGCCATTTTCTAGTGTACTTAGTGCAGGGAGAGACGTCAGCAGGCGCTAGGGATAGTGCTAACAAAAACTATTTACAAGTTCAGGGAAAGATTATTCAAGGTGTAGGGAAAGGATAGAGAGGAATCATTCCACAGCATTTATATAGAACAGGGTTCAGTAGGGGAGGTTACAGCCTGGGTAATAGGAACAATCCTATTACACCTTGCTGCACTGACTGGGGATCCAAATACAGCCATTATACAGCTCTGTAATTCCAGCAAACCGTTCTTGTTATTGGGGCGTAAGTGCTGTTTGATACAGCCATTAACAGGAATTATTACAAGGAAATATTTCTACGTCTTATTTGCCCTTGTGCGGTGCAGTTATATGTTCTAAAGCATTTTTTGGCTTGTATTAGTGGGAAAAGGGGCTTATTAGCTGTTGTGTGAAATGCGAAAATTACAGCCCTTTTGTGGAGTGTATTAGCGGCAAAAAAAATAAAATTATATATATATATATATATATATATATGTTCTAAAGCCCTTTTGTGGAGTGCATAAGTGGAAAAAAGAAAAATATATTTGCCGTTCAGCGGTGCAGTTATATGTTCTAAAGCCTTTTGTGGAGTGTATAAGTGGAAAAAAGAAAAATATATTTGCCGTTCAGTGGTGCAGTTATATGTTCTAAAGCCTTTTGTGCCGTGTATAAGTGAAAAAAAAATAAGGGCATATTTGCCGTTCAGCGGTGCAGTTATATGTTCTAAAGCCCTTTTGTGGAGTGTATAAGTGGAAAAAAGAAAACAATTTGCCGTTCAGCGGTGCAGTTATATTTTTTAAAGCCTTTTGTGAAGTGTATAAGTGGAAAAAAATAAGGGCCTATTTGCCATTCAGCGGTGCAGTTATATGTTCTAAAGCCTTTTGTGTCGTGTATAAGTGGGAAAAAAATAAGGGCCTATTTGCCGTTCAGCGGTGCAGTTATATGTTCTAAAGCCTTTTGTGGAGTGTATAAGTGGAAAAAAGAAAAATATATTGGCGTTCAGTGGTGCAGTTATATTTTCTAAATCCTTTTGTGGAGTGTATAAGTGGAAAAAATTAAGGGCCTATTTGCCGTTCAGTGGTGCAGTTATATGTTCTAAAGCCCTTTTTTGTGTGTATTAGTGGCACAAAAAAAGTATTTGCCGTTGTGTGGTGAAGTGAGAAAATTACAGCCCTTTTGGCGTGTATTAGTGGGGAAAAAAGGGCTTATTAGCTGTTGTGTGGTGAAGTGAGAAAATTACAGACTTTTTTGGGGTGTTATAATTTCCTTTTTACTTATTTATTTGATCTATCAGTATGTCAGACAGAGAAGTGCCAGGCCCTGCACAGGGGAGTGGCAGAGGCCTAAATGTTTCTGGCGCAGGCACAGGTCGCAGCAGAGTAAGGGGGCATGGCAGCCGGAGTCACAGCCTGAGCTCCCGGTGTCATCTAGCGGTCGTGTCTTGACCAGCAACCCAGTGGTTCTTGAATGGTTGACTCAGTCATCCACTTCATCCCAAGTGACATCAGACACCCCCAGCCAAGAGTCGTGGGTTCGTCAGACACAACCCTTAGTTGGCATGGCCTGGGAGCAGGCGCTGTGCTCTCACCTGTCCTCAACCTGCCTCTGTCCTTTTCTGTTCCCTCAGCCAGAGTAGTATTATATGCTGTGAGCTCAGCTCCACTATACAGTGAGGACGAGCTACTAGAGGACAGTCATCAGTTTTCTCCGGTAGGCAAGTAGTGATGAGGAGAGTGGCGTGGGAGCTGGTGTTGCGAGCAATGAGGCTGCTGACCCAAAGACCGTTGAGGAGGACATCAGTGACGTGCAGTCAGTACTCGATGATGATGATGTAGCTGATCGCACTTGGGAGCCAGGTGAATTAGTGGCTTCATCATCATCGGGAGAAGAGGGTGGCAGCTTGCCCGTGAGGCAGAGGCAGAGCCAGCAAGTCGCTAGCGTGGCCAGGAGTCAGGGGGTGGCAGCAGTGGGAGGTGCCCGGGGTAGACCACCCGCTTCGCAGGAGTCTACCTGCCCGGAAAGTAGTGGTGCACCGGTTCACAGATGCAGCGGCGGTAGCAGTTAGTCAGTGCATAGTGTTGGGGGTAAAATCACCTACTCGGCACCACGGCCCTGCGTCAACATATGCAGCATCACCATAAAGTGGCCTGGGAGAACCGTGGCTCCGATGTGGTGGTCCAGCCTGCCACAGCAACCGCTGCATCACCCAGTGGCACGCACCCGGTTTCAGGCAGTCAAGGCTCCACCACCTCAGCCGAAGGGAGCTGTCTGTCCTTTCCAATATCTGCTGGTCAGTATCCGTGCACTCTTCCAATGGCGCAGAAGCTGAATGTGCTCCTGGCCAAGTTGCTGGTGCTGCAGTCCCTCCCTTTCCAAGTGGTGGACTCTGCACCTCTCAGAGAACTGATGGCTTGTGCCGAGCCGAGGTGGAGAGTTCCAAGCCGTTATTTCTTTGCCAAAAAGCCAGTACCAGCCCTGCACACGTATGTAGAACAGAAGGTGGACCAGTCCTTGAGCCTGTCGGTGTCTGCCAAAGTGCACAGCAGCGCCGACGTGTGGAGCTGTAACTACGTTCAGGGACAATACATGTCCTTTATGGCCCACTGCACAGCCACACCAGAAACTTTGCCAGGTGACACCGCTTCCGCCTCCACGTTTTCACGCCGTTGGTCGTGCGACAATGTCCGCCTCTGCCTCCTCATCCTCCACTGTGTCCTCAGCCTCCACTGCAGGGACAATTCACAGTGCCCCTCCAGCATACCACATGTGCAGGGCACGGCAGTGTCACGCTGTACTGCACCTCGTTTGCCTGGGCGAATGGAGTCACACAGGGGAGGAACTGCTCAGTGTCCTCCATCAAGAAATCTAATTTTGGCTTTCTCTGCGACAACTCAAAATCGGAACCATGGTGACCGACAATGGGAGGATGGTGTCGGCACTGCGTCAAGGAGGGCTGAGCCATGCACCCTGCATGGCACACGTGTTCAATCTGGTTGTCAAGCGGTTCCTGAAGTCTTCCACCAATCAGCAAGACATCCTAAAAATGGCCAGGAAACTTTGCATGCACTTCAGCCACTCGTACACCGCAAAGCACACCCGCCTTGAGCTGCAGTGGCAGAACGGCATCCCCCAACATAGGCTGATATGCGATGTTTCCACCTTTTGGAATTCCACCCTCCATATGTTGGAACGACTGTACGAACAGAGAAAGGCCATAAACTATTTCTTGATGATCCAAGCAGACAGGAGTACTCCTCTGTGTAACTTCGATGTCAGCCAGTGGCAGCTCATGCGTGACACCTGCCTTTTGCTCAGGCCCTTTGAGGAGGCTACGGTTTTTGACAGTCGCCAGGACTATGGGATGAACAAGGTAATTCTACCGCTTCATGTCCTGGTACAGATGCTGGTAAATCTGGCTGGTCAGGGGACTGGAGACGTGGCGCCTAGATCTCACGACCACATGAGCCCTGTGTGGGCTGAACTGGAGAGGGAGAAGGACATTGAAGCACAAGCAATGTGTAGCAAAATGGGTGGTTTTTACACACAGGTAAGAGGAGAGGAGTAGCAGGAGCAGCCAGAGGAGCTACAGGGCGATGAGGAAGACTAGGCAGAGGACCCAGACACACCGTGGCAGTATGCAGTGGAGATAGCGGCAGGGAGTCCCTCTGAGTCACTTGCACAAATGGCCTGATGCATGCTCACTTGCTTGCGTAGTGACAGCCGAACTGTCACCATTCGGCAGAGGGATGACTTCTGGCTCTCCACCTTGTTGGACCCTCGCTACCAGTCTAAAATGCGGGCCTTTTTTTACACCCGCTGAGAGGGAGGACAAACTGAACTACTATAAAGACATCCTATGTAGTGATTTGGCCGCTGCCTATCTAAGCCATCGTCCATCCTCTCGCAGGTCTGACCAGGGGGGGGCCTCTGCACTCACGTTCCTCTGCCATGGCTGCTGTGGCATGGTGGGTGGGTAGGAGCAGTTCCAGCTCCATCAGCAGCAACTTGAGTCTAGAGTCACTGATGAGCAGCTTTCTTCACCCACCTAGTGAAGAAACCACTCACCAGCAGCAGCTAGACCTGGAGCAGGACCTGAACCAGCAGGTGGTAGCATACTTGGACTGTACCCTGCCACCCCACATTGAAGATCCGTTGGACTACTGGGCAGCCCTGGCCACAACTATCAGAGTTTACCCTGGAAAAACTGTCCTGCCCGGCCAGTAGTGTGGCATCAAAGCGGGTGTTTAGTGCGGCTGAAGATATAGTTACCCCAAGAAGAACTCGCCTGTCCACCCAAAATGTGGAGAGACTGACCTTTGTCCAGATGAATCAGGCGTGGATCAGCCAGGATTTCCACCCACCAATGCCTGATGCATCAGACTATATCATCCATGGTGCCACACCAACACTTTGAGAAAAGAGACCGATTTCTTCTGGCTACCTGCCTCAGCTACTATTCTAATGCTGCCACCCACCTGATGCCACACATCTGATGCCAAGTGGTCCTTCTTTCACCCACCATCTTCAGCTTGTACTCGTATTGCCACCCACCTCCCCACTCTGTCACTCTGTGGTCTCCTGATGCTGCTGCCACCTCATCACTATGTTATCTTGCCACTCTGTGGTCTCCTGATGCTCCTGCCACCTCTCCACTCTGTCACTGGGTCACTTTGTGGTCTCCTGATGCTGCTGCCATCTCCACACTATGTCACTTTGTGGTCTCCTGATGCTGCTGTCACCTCCACACTATGTCACCTTGCCACTCTGTGGTCTCCTGATTCTGCTGTCACCTCCACACTGTCACCTTGCCATTCTGTGGTCTCCTGATGCTGCTGCCTCCTTCCGACTCTTTCACCAGGTCACTCTGTGGTCTCCTGATACTGCTGCCACCTCCACACTATGTCACCCCTGCGTGCCCCCGCGCTGATTCACCTTTAAAACGCTTGCCGCCGCTAGTGCAGCGGCGATCTGTCCAGGGGCAAAAGGGGCAGCTTCTTCGGGCCCAGTTGCTCCTGGTGGGCCCAAGGCAGCTGCGTCTTGAGCCCCGCCGGCCACTGGTGACGTGGGAGGCGGCGGCAGGGCACAGGGAGATGAGCACTTCAATTGTGGAAGCGCTCATCTTAATAGTCATCTGTATCGCCATCCTCAGGACATCGATACAGATGGAAGTGCTGCAGCCGGGCAGGGAGAGGCGTCTAGCCTAGAGCCTGCAGCCTATTAGAGGCCGGAGCAGGCGGCGCGATGACTTCATCGCGCCTCCGGAGCCATACAGCGTTGGACACAGGCCAGGTGCAGGTGCATCGCTGCCAGCCTGGTGGAGGTAAGTATAAGTGTTTATTTTTTTTTTATATGGTACTACGACTGCCACATGATTGGGGGGCATCTATGGGGGCACTTGTTACTGGCACATGATTGGGGGCATCTATGGGGGCACTTGTTACTGGCACATGATTGGGGGGCATCTATGGGGGTACTTGTTACTGGCACATGATTGGGGGGCATCTATGGGGGCACTTGTTACTGGCACATGATTTGGGGGCATCTATGGGGGCACTTGTTACTGGCACACTATTGGGGGCATCTATGGGGGCACTTGTTATTGGCACATTGTTGGAGGGCATCTATGGGGGCACATCTTACTGGCACATTATTGGGGGGCATTGTGGGGGCATCTATGGAGGCACTTCTTATTGGCACATTATTGGGGTCACTATGGGGGCATCTACTGAGGCCACAAAGAAGGGGTATTTTATATTGGGGAAGGGTGGAGAGGAACACTATGGGGGCTTCTACTGAGGCAAAGTGAATCTTCCCCCGCCCACCTCAGCTGCTATTGGCTGGGAGGTAGAGGGCAGCACTGCTATTGGCTGCCTGTGTATTTTAGCCTAGCAGGGCCTGCAGATGCAGAAAAGAATGCAGCTTGGGGATTTAACATCAGTTGTTGCGCCCCCCTTCCCCTGCCACCACGCCTAGAGGAAGAAGGCAAGAAGACAGAGCACATCAGAACTGTAAGTACGTTTTCTATCTGCGATGCACCCCTGACCAGCGCCCCCGGCTTTACAAGAACTTCTGGCGAGTGCACCCTGCGTTACATGCACCCCTGACGAGCGCACCCTGCGTTACATGCACCCCTGACGAGCGCACCCTGCGTTACATGCACCCCTGACGAGCGCACCCTGTGTTACATGCACCCCTGACGAGCGCACCCTGCGTTACATGCACCCCTGACGAGCGCACCCTGCGTTACATGCACCCCTGACGAGCGCACCCTGCGTTACATGCACCCCTGACCAGCGCACCCTGCGTTACATGCACCCCTGACAAGCGCACCCTGCGTTACATGCACCCCTGATGAGCGCACCCTGCGTTACATGCACCCCTGATGAGCGCACCCTGCGTTACATGCACCCCTGACGAGCGCACCCTGCGTTACATGCACCCCTGACGAGCGCACCCTGCGTTACATGCACCCCTGACTAGCGCGCCTTGCGTTACATGCACCCCTGACGAGCGCACCTTGCGTTACAAGCACCCCTGATCAGCGCACCCTGCGTTACACGCACCCCTGACCGCCGCATTCTGCGTTACAAGCAGACTAAGTAGTATTAGTTGCACACACCGACAGCACCCACAGGGTTATTTCACAAAAGGGTGAAGAATTTGGAGAAGTCAAGAGAAGTTTTCGGAGTATTTCTCTCTTTCTCAGGTCTGAAGCAATACCGAGGAAGAAAGGAAAACTCTTGAAAGCTTGTCTTTTAAGTATAAGGTTAGTACAATTAAAAGGTATCCCTGCATACCGCAATACTCTCATATTTTGTAATCTTATTTATATATAATTATTTCATTTTTTTCAGTAGTATGATTAAGTGGTAAAAATTATTAGTGCCCCCCCATTTTTGACTGTGGTATCTTATGTGCCCCCCCATATATTGTTCCTAGAGTTTCCACTGGCTGTAAGGCCTGTATGGTCCTATCAGAATTGGCTTATTTTTTGGGGGTTATTGTTCTGACGGATCAGAGAAAGGGCAAAATAAACTTACTGCTGACCCCCCTCTCCACTCTGTCGGGGGCTCTACTTGTATAAGCGTTTGATAGAACAGGTTCTGTAGACATCTATGTGGAATCAGCTGACGACGGTGTAAAAGGAGTGCGCTTCTTCTTGGCGCTAACATCGGCCTGTAAGGCTGAGTTCATACCTGAGTTATTTGGTCAGTTTCGGCCCCGTGACTGCCCAAATAAGTGAAGTGTGCAGTGATTCTAAGAGCGACACCTGTCATCTGCATGTCATACGGACTGACAGTATTATTTCACTACCACAGCAGACTCCCTATGCGTGTTACTGCAAGGCACAGTGTTCTACACCACTATACAGACACAGTGTTCTACACCGCTATACAGACACAGTGTTCTACACCGCTATACAGGCACAGTGTTCTACACCACTATACAGACACAGTGTTCTACACCGCTATACAGGCACAGTGTTCTACACCACTATACAGGCACAGTGTTCTACACCACTATACAGGCACAGTGTTCTACACCGCTATACAGGCACAGTGTTCTACACCACTATACAGGCACAGTGTTCTACACCCCTATACAGGCACAGTGTTCTACACCCCTATACAGGCACAGTGTTCTACACCGCTATACAGGCACAGTGTTCTACACCACTATACAGGCACAGTGTTCTACACCGCTATACAGGCACAGTGTTCTACACCGCTATACAGGCACAGTGTTCTACACCACTATACAGGCACAGTGTTCTACACCGCTATACAGGCACAGTGTTCTACACCGCTATACAGGCACAGTGTTCTACACCGCTATACAGGCACAGTGTTCTACACCACTATACAGGCACAGTACTCTACACCACTATACAGGCACAGTGTTCTACACCACTATACAGGCACAGTGTTCTACACCGCTATACAGGCACAGTGTTCTACATCGCTATACAGGCACAGTGTTCTACACCGCTATACAGGCACAGTGTTCTACACCCCTATACAGGCACAGTGTTCTACACCACTATACAGGCACAGTGTTCTACACCCCTATACAGGCACAGTGTTCTACACCCCTATACAGGCACAGTGTTCTACACCGCTATACAGGCACAGTGTTCTACACCACTATACAGGCACAGTGTTCTACACCGCTATACAGGCACAGTGTTCTACACCGCTGTACAGGCACAGTGTTCTACACCGCTATACAGGCACAGTGTTCTACACCCCTATACAGGCACAGTGTTCTACACCACTATACAGGCACAGTGTTCTACACCACTATAAAGGCATAGTGTTCTACACCACTATAAAGGCACAGTGTTCTACACCACTATACAGGCACAGTGTTCTACACCACTATAAAGGCATAGTGTTCTACACCACTATAAAGGCTCTCTGCAGCCAGGAAATAGCTGTTTTTTTTTATGCGATTCGCCACAAATAAATTAGGATCAAACCAAGTCTTTTTGAAAAATTCGGCGAACCGGCCGAATAAATTTTTTTTTAAATTCGCTCATCTCTATTCGCTGCCTAAAGTATGTATAGGGAGCATTTTTCACCAAAAGAAATCAATTCCAATCAAAAAAGTTTAAAAAAAGTTGTCTCTGCTGATAGATCATTGTAAAGAATTCTTTAGAAACCTTGGACGTAATCATTTTCTTGGTCTATGGCTATATGTAGAAATTTAGGTTTTTCGAGTTGAGGGTCAACTTTGGAAAATTAATGAGGCAACTGTAACCCTAAAATTCTCTCAGACCTAGACTAGTCCCCGAAATTGTTTAAGAACCCAGACAAAATGGAGTAACCAATCTGGTCATACTACTGCAACACCTATTACATCAACCAGATGTTCCTCAAACAGAGGAACGTCACAGAACTTTTTTTTGGATCTACTAGGAGAAAGGAATTCAGTTACTCCTCAATCCTGCCAAAAACAATATCTACAAAAAGTGTAAGTTCTGCGAGCAGTGAGCGCGTCCCTGTGCTGCGGCATCGTGTGGAATGAGCCATTTGTGATGTCTATAAACATCATTTTGTACAGCTGGCGCTGGCTCTGAACCAGGGAAACTGAATTTTCACATCAAATATGGTGCTAAAACTACAGCGCAGTCAATTTCCTCCACTCCTGCTTCGTCTGCCCATTCATGTGGGCAGAATATCAATAGGGACAAGTCTTAGATTAGTGGCAGCGATATCTGTGCAACTGGAGCCGAAAGATAATGGAGCAAGAACCACATTAGATTTTTCAATTATGTTCCTGTTTCTGAAGAGGTTTCAATAATAGAAAGATTCTTCCCATCTTCAAATATCAATAGTGTACTGTCTATTCACCCCAAGTGTCATTATCCTGCACCTCGAGTCTGTGTCCTGTACCCCAAGTGTCAGTGTCATTATCTTATACCCCAAGTGTCAGTGTCATCATCCTGTACCCCAAGTGTCAGTGTCATCATCCTGTACCCCAAGTGTCAGTGTCATTATCTTATACCCCAAGTGTCAGTGTCATTATCTTATACCCCAAGTGTCATCATGTCATTATCCTGTACCCCAAGTGTCAGTGTCATCATCCTGTACCCCAAGTGTCAGTGTCCTTATCCTGTACCCCAAATATCAGTGTCATTATCCTGTACCCCAAGTGTCAGTGTCATCATCCTGTACCCCAAGTGTCAGTGTCATTATCCTGTACCCCAATTTCCAGTGTCATTATCCTGTACCCCAAGTATCAGTGTCACTATCCTGTACCCCAAGTGTCAGTGTCATTCTCCTGTACCCCAAGTGTCAGTGTCATCATCCTGTATCCCAATTTCCAGTGTCATTATCCTGTACCCCAAGTGTCAGCGTCATTATCCTGTACCCCAAGTATCAGTGTCACTATCCTGTACCCCAAGTGTCAGTGTCATTATCCTGTACCCCAAGTTTCAGTGTCATTATCCTGTACCCCAAGTGTCAGCGTCATTATCCTGTACCCCAAGTATCAGTGTCACTATCCTGTACCCCAAGTGTCAGTGTCATTATCCTGTACCCCAAGTTTCAGTGTCATTATCCTGTACCCCAAGTGTCAGCGTCATTATCCTGTACCCCAAGTGTCAGTGTCATTATCCTGTACTCCAAGTGTCAGTGTCATTATCCTGTACCCCAAGTGTCAGTGTGTCATTATCCTGTACCCCAAGTGTCATTATCCTGTACCCCAAGTGTCATTGTTATTATCCTGTACCCCAAGTGTCAGTGTCATTATCCTGTACCCCAAGTGTCAGTGTCATTATCCTGTACCCCAAGTGTCAGTGTCATTATCCTGTAACCCAAGTGTCAGTGTTACTATCCTGTACCCCAAATGTCAGTGTCGTTATCCTGTACCCCAAGTGTCAGTGTCATTATCCTGTACCCCATGTGTTAGTGTCATTATCCTGTAACCCAAGTGTCAGTGTCCTTATCCTGTACCCCAAATGTCAGTGTCACTATCCTGTACCCCGAGTGTCAGCGTCATTATCCTGTACCCCGAGTGTCAGTGTCATTATCCTGTACCCCGAGTGTTAGTGTCACTATCCTGTAACCCAAGTGTCAGTGTCATTATCCTGTACCCCAATTTCCAGTGTCATTATCCTGTACCCCAACTGTCAGTGTCATTATCCTCTACCCCAAGTGTCAGTGTCATTATCCTGTACCCCAAGTGTCAGTGTCATTATCCTGTACCCCAAGTGTCAGTGTCATTATCCTGTACCCCAAGTGTCAGCGTCATTATCCTGTACCCCAAGTATCAGTGTCACTATCCTGTACCCCAAGTGTCAGTGTCATTATCCTGTACCCCAAGTTTCAGTGTCATTATCCTGTACCCCAAGTGTCAGCGTCATTATCCTGTACCCCAAGTATCAGTGTCACTATCCTGTACCCCAAGTGTCAGTGTCATTATCCTGTACCCCAAGTTTCAGTGTCATTATCCTGTACCCCAAGTGTCAGCGTCATTATCCTGTACCCCAAGTGTCAGTGTCATTATCCTGTACTCCAAGTGTCAGTGTCATTATCCTGTACCCCAAGTGTCAGTGTGTCATTATCCTGTACCCCAAGTGTCATTATCCTGTACCCCAAGTGTCATTGTTATTATCCTGTACCCCAAGTGTCAGTGTCATTATCCTGTACCCCAAGTGTCAGTGTCATTATCCTGTACCCCAAGTGTCAGTGTCATTATCCTGTAACCCAAGTGTCAGTGTTACTATCCTGTACCCCAAATGTCAGTGTCGTTATCCTGTACCCCAAGTGTCAGTGTCATTATCCTGTACCCCATGTGTTAGTGTCATTATCCTGTAACCCAAGTGTCAGTGTCCTTATCCTGTACCCCAAATGTCAGTGTCACTATCCTGTACCCCGAGTGTCAGCGTCATTATCCTGTACCCCGAGTGTCAGTGTCATTATCCTGTACCCCGAGTGTTAGTGTCACTATCCTGTAACCCAAGTGTCAGTGTCATTATCCTGTACCCCAAGTGTCAGTGTCATTATCCTCTACCCCAACTGTCAGTGTCATTATCCTCTACCCCAAGTGTCAGTGTCATTATCCTGTACCCCAAGTGTCAGTGTCATTATCCTGTACCCCAAGTGTCAGTGTCATTATCCTGTACCCCAAATGTCAGTGTCATTATCCTGTACCCCAAGTGTCAGTGTCATTATCCTGTACCCCAAGTGTCAGTGTCATTATCCTGTACCCCAAGTGTCAGTGTCATTATCCTGTACCCCAAATTCCAGTGTATCTACGTTAGATGTAGGAGGCTGTAGAACTGTCATAGAGGAGCTTTGTCTTACTCCCCTGGCAGATCTGTCCCCTCTCATATAATGTGCCTAGTTACATGGAATATCCTCAGGACAGAAAGTTCATGGTGCTTGGTTGTATTTCAGCAATGTCCACCCCCCCCCCCCCCCCCCCCCCGAGTCATCAGAAGATGGAGACTACTTGTAATGATTTTCATTTCTGAACTTTTACTTGTTTCTCCATAGGGACAGAGATGATTGTGGTGTAGCATTATCTAGTAGAGAAGAAATTACTGTGAATTAGGCGGATGGAAGGAGAGGGGTGACCTGAGTCGAGTCGTAAGGAGAGGGCACTGGAAACAGATGAAGATTCGTCTTTTATAAAATTATCACTTGTTTGCTTAATGTTTTCAGCTGCCGGGAATGTAAAAGCTTTCTGATCATCGGCAGTGATGGAGCCATTATCTGTGACTCATGACAGCGCTCTTGTGGATACAGGGACAGTTTTCTTATAGGGGTTCTCCGCTCAGAATAATCTTGCTTCACTGTATTAGGTTGGGTCCTAAAGTTCTTTATGTTCTTTATGTTGGAGAGCGCATAATTAACTCCATGGAAGCCATGGAAATCACAACTTTTTGCTTGGAATCACCTCAACTATTTTCTCATCACCCTACCAGTATTCCTTCTGCTGCTATGGGGCCAGTAGATGAAGAGAGCTCATTCTCCTTCCTTATGGTTGGCTGTAGACTGGACCTCCCATGGGACAATATAGCTGGAGACCACTCTATGGATCATATTGGCAGGGCAGCTAAGTATCGTGTAAGACAGGGATGCCCAACCTGCGGCCCTCCAGCTGTTTAAAAACTACAACTCCCAGCATTCTGGACAGTCTACCACTTTCAGCCTACAGCAGGGCATGGTGGGAGTTGTAGTTCTGGAGGGCCACAGGTTGAGCATCCCTGGTGTAAGAGGTAAGGTGGTTCATAGCAAAGATACAGCACATGGAACTTCTCTACAGCCCATAGACAGAGGGTGTCTATTTTATTTTGTTCCAGCACTAAAAAAAATAAAAAATGTACCCATCAAGTCATGAAAACGGGATGAGGCACCAGGACCTCCTGTTCTTGGGTGGTAAGCTTTGTACTGGTGTCAGGCAGCTCCTAAAAAGGGCCAAATAAGGCCGCCGACCTCTAGTTACATTCCTTCAGTATGCCCATGTAACTGACAAGTCTTTCCTTTCATGTGCAACAATATGGCTTCAATTGATGCTGTAGAAACAATGTTGCAAAATAGGAAGAGGCTGTCTGATCATTTTCATGATTTGATCATAGAGATGAGTTCAAGAAGAAGCTCAGTTCAAGTTCATGTGATAAGGTTAAAGCACTGAATGCGAGAAATGGACTGGAGGAATAAGCCATTGAAGACCAGGGGGTTACAATCTATTGGATGCAATGGCTTGAAACCAATAGACACTAGGGAGTAAAGCTAGCCATATGCTTGTTGGGCTATTAGTTTTTCCTTTAGACCACCCCCGAATACACTTGCATACTCTACCAAGTGTGGATGTGTATGGAGAAAGGGCTAAGCTGCTAACACCTCTGGCAACGGCTTATCTCCCGAGAATAAAACAATTGAGCATATCAAAATTCAACATGTCAACCTTCCTTATCCCCAACCTCTACCATCAGGGGATACGTTGGAAGACCCAAAAACTGTACACATGAGGTGGTCGGCCTTTCTTGCTAAAATTGATGGGATTGGCTTACATTTACCTATAGCCATCTTGAGTCTGTCAGCAGTTTTGACCATGTTGTGCTGCTAACAGCACCAGGTAGAAGTCAGGGAGAGCAGAACAAATGTACCTTTTATCAAGCTTTTATAATCAGGAGTAGAGTGAATATGAAGTTTTATTCTGCCAGAATCTTCACTTCCAAGTGCATAGGAGGTTTCACTGTGAAGTGCTATCTGCACTGAACTGCTTTATGGCCCCTCCCATCTGCATAAATGACAGTTGTAGCAACCAGTTACGCGACCACTACATCTGCCACTCAGGGCAGAGGGGAGGGGCTGTGAAGCTCTCAATGCAAAGAGCAACTTCACAATGGAGCTCCATTGCTCCTTGGAAATGTAGGAGAAGAATCTGCTAGAATAAAACTTCTTATTCACACTACTCCTGATAAAAAATACTTCACAATAGGTATGTGTATACTGCTCTCCCCAGCCCCATCTAGTGGTGTCAGCTGTTTAGAATGGTCAAAACTGCTGACAGAGGCCCTTTAAGGTACAAAGTTGTGTAACATGTAAGGGGTTATAGTCTAAGACAAGTAATTTTTCTTGGGAAATCAGATTCCGGACAAGATGGTGGCCCCATGTACTCATTGTCCAGGGGATTGTTGTAAATAAGAGCTGTCTTATGACATTGGGGTCTTCTGTCTTATGACAATGGGTTTAGTGACTTGTACCAGTATGGGTAGAGGGATCTCATCTGATTTTGGCCATGGGATCCTTATCCTGTGATTCCATTGTTGACTCATTCTCCAGCAGATCAATCGGAAAGAAGAGTCTTTTTACTGGGCAAATCTCATGCTAAGATTGACAGTGAGATTGTGGTGGCCAAGCTACACAGAGGAAATTAACCAGAAACTGAGGGAATCCCTGCTGCTGAAACTGGAGTTCTGTAGTGTCCAAGCACAAAGGGAAATAAAAAACTGACCTCTCCCTTATGGTATACTATATGGCATCCAAATAATACAACCATACAGTGTCCAAATGATGCTAGGTTAATGAAGCTACACCCTACACAAGCTGGCTTTTCTTAGGTGTAGGCACCGAGTCTAAAATTGTTGGTGCTAGATGTCCAGGTAATCATGACTAGCCTTTCAGATTAGATGTTAAATGGAGAAACTAAACTCAAGCTCAGATCTCCAGAACTGTAACGCCTCCAAACAAATTTGGTGCCGTAAAAGATTTCCGCCTTTGAAATGCAGACACAACTTTATAAAAAAAGGGCTATTCAATGTTCCCCAAAAATTCCCGGTTTCAAACATTATAGTGGTGATTAAAGGTGCTGGGATTCCATTTCTATGAAACTGAGCTCCAAATTCCTGACTTCCCTTAAAGGGGTTGTCCGGGTTCAGAGCTGAACCCGGACATACCCATAATTTCACCCAGGCAGCCCCGCCTAACATGAGCATTGGAGCAGTTCATGCAAAGGCTCTTTTATTTACAGTAACACACTGCCGGGCGGAGGCTTCAGCCCAGCAGTGTGTTTGGTGACGTCACTGGCTCTGATGGGCGGGCTTTAGCGCTGCCCTAGCCGTTCTTTACAGGTTAGGGCAGCACTAAAGCCCGCCCATCGGTGACGGTGACGTCACCGAGCTCACTTCTGGATGGAAGCCTCCACCTGGCAGCCCAAAGGAGAGCCTGGTTCGTCACTGGAACTCCACAAAATTCCTTTGTTCTGCGCGATTCAGCGCAGGGCAAAGGAGAGCATCGAAGCATGAATTCCTCTGATGCTCTTGTCGGGGGGCTGCCTTGGTGAAATTCTGGGTATGTCCGGGTTCAGCTCTGAACCCGGACAACCCCTTTCACATGGCTCTAAAACAATCCAATTTTGGCTGCCCGCATCCACCACTAGGGGGAGCCTTAACTCTTACTGAATACAGATTTATTATAGCCATATAAATACAGTATGTAGGCAGGAAGCGCCCACTAGCACATGTAAGTAACCACTAAAGCCAATTAACGGCCACAGTGGTCATGTGCCATATTACTGGCATCACGGCTCCCATCGAGGAGTGATGATGCTGTTATCATGACATGTGAGCACTGTGGCCACTGATTGGCTGCAGTGGTTACATGCTGCACTTTCAGGCATAGGATATACTATAAATGTCTGATAGATGTAGGTACTACTTTCGGGACTGGTACCTATTCCAAGACCCGTATTCTTGGAATAGATACCAGTTCCGAAAGTAGGTTCCTTAAGTTCCTAAATCTCCATCTTGCCTGGAGAGGCAACTGCAACCCGTTGCATTCGGGTAGAGAGTGATTGGATAGACGGCTGCAAATGTCCACACCGCAATCTTTCTTAATTTACTGCTATGGGATTTGCAGAAGTGATCGACTGTTTCATAAGAGTCCGATTTCTAGTCAATTTTGAGAACAATCATCACGTCTATCGGTTTATCACCGTGGCTTCAGCTAATTTCCTGGTTAGACCAAGTTTGTGTTCTAGGTAAAGAGTTAAAAATAATGTATACAATTTTTATGTTTTTTAAAGCAGCTTTGTTGACGAGTCGGCATACTTCGCAATAAAGTAAATCTATTATCTCCTTTAGAAATACCTCGCTACTTGAGAACAGAACATTAGACATGAGACTGAGACGTTTGACTATTGATCTGAGAAGACGCTTACCACCAATTCATAAGATCAAGATGGACTCTGGTCGATGGAAATTCAAAAAGAAAAAAGGAAATGCTTATGGTAGTAAGTTTAAGGTAACAATGCCCAAAATTAACCCCCATCTCCACCTCACCAAAAACCTTATCATGTCAAGGTCTAACGGCATGGGAGAACTGAAGAAGAAAAGGCATGGTAGAGTATTTCTCCCGAATATTAAAGAGTGGAGAAAAATGGATGTAGGTGTCAGGGTCCACACTGACAACTTTGTTGTTAACCTAAAGGGGTTGTCCAGTTTATATTTTTTTCTAATTTGCCCCCCAGCCAGTGATACCTGTGGAGAAATCTATACTTACCTGTTCCCTGACGATCTGCGGCTCCCTGACTCCCCTCACTGAGCTTATGGGGTCGCATGCACCACTGCCGCCAATGACTGGCCTCAGTGGTGAGGTTTCTCCAAGTGGCATGTGACCCAGCAGTACTATACCTCTTTGGGACATGTTATGCATGAGGCAAGTCATTGGCTGCAGCAGAGCGCGTGACTCCATCTATGTGGAAGTTGACAGTAACTGGCAGTAATGTACCTATAGCACCCTTCTTTTCATTTATGGTCAAGGTGCTAAGTTGGTCCCAGGACTTCGGTGCCCACAGGCAGTGGTGGATTTGGCCACTATGCAGACCACCTGTTGCCCCCCGGCAGCAGCACCTATAGGGAGCTGTCAGATCCCTACTCAACCATTCACCCTACGACTAGTGGTTTGGTGGTTAGTGGTCTAGTGGTTTGGTGCTGGCAGACATGATGACAAGCTGTAAGTGACAGATCTACAAACGCAGATAAAGCAGCCGCACAGTCAGACAATGTGAACAGGGTGCAATTCCTCAAGGAAGGCAGGCTTCTCCTCCACTGTAGATACGTCCAAAGAACGAGGCAGCACTCCAAATATGCGTGAAAGGGTGATGACCCCAAATTTTATTCCCCAGGCAACGTTTCGGCCTACTCAATGAGGCCAGCTTGACAAAGGCCTCATTGAGTAGGCCGAAACGTTGCCTGGGGAATAAAATATGGGGTCATCACCCTTTCACGCATATTTGGAGTGCTGCCTCGTTCTTTGGATGTAAGTGACAGATCTGCTTCTTTTGTTGTGGAAATGTGGCTAGGTAGGTATTCATTTTGAAAACACTGAAAGGGCACCATATTGTATTGGGAGCATATAAGAGGCACCATATTGTGATGCACCACATAAGGCACACCATATTGAGTTGGGAGCATATAAAGGGCACCATATTGTGTTGGGGGCCGGGGGGCACAATATTGTGTTGGGAGCATATAAGGGGCACCATACTAGGTTGGGAGCACATAAGGCAAACCATATTGTGTTGTGAGCATATAAGGGACACCATATTATGTTTGGAGCATATAAAGGGGTACCTGTCATGGTCTTACCTTCTTGCTGTTCTCCTTCGTTTGACATGTGCTGGCGGCCATCTTGGTTTCTGGGTTTCTTGTAGCCTCCCACCCTGCGGCTTCTCCTTCCCACTGGGAGGAGCTGGATGCCTAGCTCATATTTATAGGAGGTCTGTGGCTTCAGTTCCTTGCTTGGTCCTCCTGTGTTCACATGCTTCTAGACTGCTGCTGCTTCTGGTTCCTGATCCTGGTTTCGTCCGACTACCCTGCTGGTTCCTGATCCTGGTTTCGTCCGACTACCCTGCTGGTTCCTGATCCTGGCTTCGTCTGACTACCCTGCTGGTTCCTGATCCTGGCCTCGTCTGACTACCCTTCTGGTTCCTGACCTCTGGCTTCGCAAAGACTCTGCTTCGGTTTCGCCATCCGCTTGGACTTTTGCGTTACAGCTTTATTTTCAATAAAGCCTTCTTATTTTCACTTATCTCTTGTTGTACGTCTGGTTCATGGTTCCGTGACATTAGGACCAAGCCATGAATTCTGACGGTACAGGGCCATCCTCGCTACCCACGCTGGTTGCCAGACTTGATCAGCAGGATCACCTGTTGGGTCGGTTCGCTGTGGCGTTGCAAACCCTGCTTGAACGCACGGCTCATTTCGCTCCCGTTGCCGATGGGTCGGTTGTCGCTCCTGGGCCCGCTCCTACTGCCGCTCCGGTTGTTGCGCCAGAGTCTACCCCGACACCTTGTTGCACCTGCGGTGTTTCGGGGTATGACCGGTTCTGCCCCTCTTCCACAGCGCTTTGGGGGAGAGCCAACTCAGTGCCGAGGTTTCCTTAACCAGGTGGGCATTTATTTCGAGTTGCTGCCACATGCCTTTCCTACTGAGAGATCAAAGGTGGGCTTCTTGATCTCGCTGCTCTCGGACAAGGCCTTGGCCTGGGCCAGCCCTTGATGGGAGAACAACAATCCGGTGGTTGCCGAGTTTTCCGGTTTTGTTGCTTCTCTTCGGAAGGTATTCGATGTGCCGGCTCGTGCTGCCTCTGCTGCGAAGCTCCTTATGTCCATCAGACAGGGTTCACGATCCGTAGCTGAATACGCCATTGAGTTTCGTACCCTGGCAGCAGAGGTGGGCTGGAATAATGAGGCTCTGGTCGCTGCTTTCTCTCATGGTCTCTCGGATGCCTTGAAGGATGAGGTTGCAGCTAAGGACCTACCAGTGGAGCTCGAGTCTCTTATTTCTTTCCTGATTTTGATTGACACCAGACTCAGGGAGAGACCTTCCTTTAAGGAGAGCCTGCGGAGGTTTTCTAACAGATTGGCGCCTACGTTTGCTGTCCCACCCGTGCCTCCCTCTCCTCCCACGCCTCCTGGGGATGACTTGTCTGGGGGTGAACCCATGCAGCTGGGGTTTGCTCGCCTGTCCGAGGGGGAGAGGGTACTCCGGAGACGCGAGGGCCGATGCATGTACTGTGGTCTCGGTGGGCATTTTCGGTTGGCATGTCCGAACCGTCCGGGAAACGCTCTCGCACCTGAGATCCTGTCGGGGGCAGATCTTGGGTGGAGTCTCCTCGTCCCCGGTTTCCCGTGTTGACAAACCACTGATCACTGTTGTCCTCTCCTGGGTCGGGGGCTCGGTGACGACCCAGGCGTTGGTGGACTCTGGTGCTGGTGGTTTGTTCATTGATAATGTGTTCGCTGCCGCCAATTCCATTCCTCTGCAGGCTCGAGGTTCCCCACTGGCTCTTGAGGCGATAGACGGCAGACCCCTTCTGCCGCCACACGTGACTCATGAGACCCTTCCAGTGGGGATAGCCATTGGTGCCGTTCACAGAGAGCCGGTCTGCCTCCAGGTTATTTCGTCTCCACACTACTCGGTGGTCTTGGGGTACCCCTGGCTCCGGAAGCATAATCCGACTTTCGATTGGAGATCGGCCGAGATCCTCTCGTGGTCACCGCAGTGTGGGGCTAGTTGCATCCATGGGTCTGTCAAGTTGCTGTGTACTTCCTCGGACTCTCTGTTGCCTCCTGAATACGAGGAGTACCGGGATGTATTCGATAAGGTGCGCGCGGTTGCCCTACCTCCGCACCGCCCATACGATTGTGCCATAGAGTTACAATCTGGTGCCGTTCCTCCTCGTGGCAAAGTCTATCCACTGTCGGTAGCGGAGAATGAGGCCATAGAGGAGTACGTGAGGGAGGCGCTTTCACGCGGACACATTCGCAAATCTTCGTCCCCGGCAGGGGCTGGATTTTTCTTTGTGAAAAAGAAGGGCGGTGAGTTGAGGCCTTGCATCGATTACAGGGTTCTCAATCGCATCACGATCAAGAACGCTTACCCGATACCCTTGATTTCCGAGCTGTTCGATCGCCTTAAAGGGGCCACGGTCTTTACCAAACTCGACCTGAGGGCGGCATATAACCTGGTAAGGATCAAGGCGGGCGATGAGTGGAAGACCGCGTTTAACACCAGGACCGGTCATTATGAATCCTTGGTTATGCCATTTGGGTTGTGCAATGCGTCCGCAGTCTTTCAGGAATTCATCAACGATGTTTTCCGTGACCTGTTGCAGCAGTGTGTGGTGGTCTATTTGGATGACATCTTGGTATATTCTGAATCCATGGAGGCCCACATTCTGGATGTCAGACGAGTGTTGCAACGGTTACGAGAGAACAAGCTGTTCGGTAAGCTTGAGAAATGCGAATTTCACCGATCCCAGGTAACCTTCTTAGGTTACATCATTTCCGCTGAGGGGTTCTCCATGGATCCTGAGAAGGTTTCGGCTGTCTTACAGTGGCCCCAGCCCAGTGGTCTTCGTTCCCTGCAGCGCTTTTTGGGCTTCGCCAATTATTATCGGAAGTTCATCAGGGACTTTTCCATGCTAGCCAAGCCTCTCACGGATCTGACCAGGAAGGGCATTAATTCCCAGGTCTGGCCGCTCGAGGCCATCCGAGCTTTTGAGGCTCTAAAGTCCGCCTTTGTGTCGGCTCCGATTCTGTCGCATCCCAACCCTGGGTTGCCCTTTGTCCTCGAGGTGGACGCGTCTGAGACGGGAGTAGGCGCCCTTCTGTCTCAGCGTAGAACACCAGAGGGTCCTCTGCTTCCTTGTGGGTTTTACTCCCGGAAACTGTCTTCCGCGGAGTGCAACTATCAGATTGGTGACAGGGAGTTATTGGCCATCGTGCAGGCCCTTAAAGAATGGAGGCACTTGCTCGAGGGTTCGGTGGTTCCGGTCCTCATCCTGACGGACCACAAGAATCTGACCTACCTTTCTGAGGCCAAGAGATTGACACCACGTCAGGCCAGATGGGCTCTGTTCTTGTCACGTTTTAATTACGTGGTCTCCTACCTACCCGGTTCCAAGAACATCAGGGCGGATGCCTTATCACGGCAGTACTCCGAGCTGTCCAGGGAGGAGTCGATTCCGACTTCGGTCATACCTCCGAATCAGATCTTGGCCGCCATTCGCACCAGCCTGACCTCTCCCCTGGGTGAGCAGATTTTGGCGGCTCAATCTGGTGCTCCCTCTGGGAGACCCAACGGCAGATGTTTTGTGCCTGAGGAGTTGCGCACTCGGTTGTTGCGAACCTACCATAACTCCAAGACCGTGGGGCATCCTGGAAAGAATCAGCTGTCCTGGGCTGTTTCACGTCTGTTCTGGTGGCCTTCCCTACGTTCCGACATCGCCGCATATGTAGCGGCATGCTCCGTTTGTGCCCAGAGTAAGTCCCCCCGGCACCTTCCGTTGGGCCTTCTGCAACCCATAGCCACCGGGGAGCGCCCATGGTCACACCTGGGATGGATTTCATTGTGGACCTCCCTGCATCCCGAGGCCATACGGTCATTCTCATGATTGTGGATCGGTTTTCCAAAATGTGCCACTGTGTTCCTCTCAAGAAGTTACCCTCTGCACAAGAGTTGGCCACGATTTTTGCCAGGGAGGTCTTCCGGTTGCACGGTTTGCCCAAGGAGATTGTGTCGGATCGGGGGAGTCAGTTTGTGTCCAGGTTCTGGCGCGCCTTTTGCTCCCAGTTGGGGATTCATCTCTCCTTCTCCTCGGCCTACCACCCTCAGTCCAATGGGGCCGCAGAACGATCCAATCAGGCCTTGGAGCAATTCCTTCGTTGCTATGTCTCCGATCACCAAGACAATTGGGTTGACCTCCTGCCTTGGGCTGAGTTTGCCAGGAACACGGCGGTGAACTCTTCCTCTGGGACGTCTCCCTTCATGGCCAATTATGGGTTCCAACCTGCCGTGTTACCGGAGGTATTCTCTCCCCAGGATATTCCGGCTGTGGAGGATCACCTTTCCGTTCTACGTGCTTCTTGGGTACTGATCCAGAAGTCCCTTGAGGTCTCTGCGCAGCGCCAGAGACTCCAGGCTGATCGCAGACGAGCGCCTGCTCCTTCCTACCAGGTCGGAGACCGTGTATGGTTGTCCACCCGCAACCTCAACCTTCGAGTGCCCACTCCCAAGCTGGCGCCTCGCTTTGTTGGTCCCTTCCGAGTGCTTCGCAGGGTTAACCCGGTAGCCTATGCCCTTGCGCTTCCTCCTGGCATGCGGATCTCCAACGTGTTTCATGTCTCCCTGTTGAAGCCACTGGTGTGTAATCGTTTCACTTCCTCGGTTCCTCGGCCTCGTCCGGTCCAAGTGGGTAATCGTGAGGAGTATGAGGTGAGCAATATCCTGGACTCACGCCTGGTCCGCGGTCGGGTGCAGTTTTTGGTCCATTGGCGTGGTTATGGTCCAGAGGAGCGTTCCTGGGTTCCCTCCGCAGATGTCCATGCTCCTGCCTTGCTCCGAGCCTTCCACGCACGCTTCCCTCAGAAACCGTTCTTTACTCCGCGGAGGAGGGGCCCTTGAGGGGGAGGTACTGTCATGGTCTTACCTTCTTGCTGTTCTCCTTCCTTTGACATGTGCTGGCGGCCATCTTGGTTTCTGGGTTTCTTGTAGCCTCCCACCCTGCGGCTTCTCCTTCCCACTGGGAGGAGCTGGATGCCTAGCTCATATTTATAGGAGGTCTGTGGCTTCAGTTCCTTGCTTGGTCCTCCTGTGTTCACATGCTTCTAGACTGCTGCTGCTTCTGGTTCCTGATCCTGGTTTCGTCCGACTACCCTGCTGGTTCCTGATCCTGGTTTCGTCCGACTACCCTGCTGGTTCCTGATCCTGGCTTCGTCTGACTACCCTTCTGGTTCCTGACCTCTGGCTTCGCAAAGACTCTGCTTCGGTTTCGCCATCCGCTTGGACTTTTGCGTTACAGCTTTATTTTCAATAAAGCCTTCTTATTTTCACTTATCTCTTGTTGTACGTCTGGTTCATGGTTCCGTGACAGTACCATATTGTGTTGGGAGCATATACGGGGTACCATATTGTGTTGGGAGCATATAAAGCGGTACCATATTGTGTTGGGAGCATATAAGGGGTACCATATTGTGTTGGGAGCATATAAGGGGTACCATATTGTGTTGAAAGCATATAAGGGGACACAATATTGTGTTGGAAAACATAAGAAACACTGTATTGTGTTAGGGCCACATAAGGGGCACAATATTGTGTTGTGGGCACATAAGGGGGCATTATATTGTGTTGGTGGCATCATAAGGAGACACCGTATTTTATTGAGGGCACATAAGTGCACCAAAATTGTGTTGGGGGCACCACATTGTGTTGTAGGCACCTAAGGAGACATCAAATTGTGTTGGGGCGCATAAGATGGCACCAGATTGTATTGTGGGTGCAAAAGGAACACAATATCATATTGTGGGCACATAAGGAGCACCATATTGTATTGGAGAATATCAGGGAGCATCATTTTTTGTTGTGGCTTGGTGCTGGCAAGCATGATGAAGTGACATCATCGCACTGTCAGACTGACCGGAGAAGATCTATAGTGAAAGATCTACTCCATTTTGAAGGCACTGAAGGGGCACTATATTGTGTTGGGGGCACATAAGGTAAGACCATACAGTCATGTGAAAAAATTAGGACACCCTTTGAAAGCATGTGGTTTTTTGTAACATTTTTAATAAATGGTTATTTCATCTCCGTTTCAACAATACAGAGAGATTAAAGTAATCCGACTAAACAAAGAAAACTGAAGAAAAGTCTTTTCAAGATCTTCTGTAAATGTCATTCTACAAAAATGCCTATTCTAACTGAGGAAAAAGATAGGACACCCTTGCCCCTAATAGCGAGTGTTACCTCCTTTGGCTGAAATAACTGCAGTGAGACGGTTCTTGTAGCCATCTACCAGTCTTCGACATCGGTCTGAGGAAATTTTACCCCACTCCTCAATGCAGAACTTTTTCAGCTGTGAGATGTTTGAGGGGTTTCTTGCACGTACAGCCCTTTTCAAGTCACCCCACAGCATCTCAATGGGATTCAAATCTGGACTTTGACTTGGCCATTCCAGGACTCTCCATTTCTTCTTTTTCAACCAATCTTTGGTTGATTTACTAGTATGTTTTGGGTCATTGTCATGTTGCATGGTCCAGTTCCGCTTCAGCTTTAATTTTCTAACTGATGGTCTCACATGTTCTTCAAGCACCTTCTGATACACAGTAGAATTCATCGTGGATTCTATGATGGTGAGCTGACCAGGTCCTGCTGCAGCAAAGCAGCCCCAAACCATGACACTTCCACCTCCATGCTTCACAGTTGGTATGAGGTTCTTTTCTTGGAATGCTGTGTTTGGTTTACGCCAAACATGTCCTCTGCTGTTGTGTCCAAATAATTCAATTTTGGACTCATCTGTCCAAAGAACATTATTCCAGAAGTCCTGGTCTTTGTCAACTTTATCGCTGGCAAATGTCAGTCTGGCCTCGATGTTTCTCTTGGAAAGCAAAGGTTTCCTCCTTGCACACCTCCCATGCAAGTTAAACTTGTACAGTCTCTTTCTGATTGTAGAGGCATGTACTTCTACATCAACAGTAGCCAGAGCCTGCTGTAGTTCTCGAGATGACACTTTAGGGTTTTTGGATACCTCTTTTAGCATCTTGCGGTCTGCTCTTGGGGTGAACTTGCTGGGGCGACCAGTCCTGGGCATGTTGGCAGTTGTTTCGAAAGCCCTCCACTTGTAGACTATCTTCCGGACAGTGGAATGGCTGATTTCAAAATCTTTTGAGATCTTTTTAAATCCCTTCCCAGACTCATAGGCTGCTACAATCTTTTTTCTGAAGTCCTCTGACAGCTCTTTTGCTCTCACCATGGTGCTCACTCTCACTTCAACAGTCAGGAGCACACCAAACTAAATGTCTGAGGTTTAAATAGGGCAAGCCTCATTCAACATGCAGAGTAACGATCTACTAATTATGTGCACCTGGTGTGATATACCTGTGTGAGATCTGAGCCAATTTAAGAGGGAATACATGTGAGGGTGTCCTATCTTTTTCCTCAGTTAGAATAGGCATTTTTGTAGAATGACATTTACAGAAGATCTTGAAAAGACTTTTCTTCAGTTTTCTTTGTTTAGTTGGATTACTTTAATCTCTCTGTATTGTTGAAACGGAGATGAAATAACCATTTATTAAAAATGTTACAAAAAACCACATGCTTTCAAAGGGTGTCCTAATTTTTTCACATGACTGTATATTGTTGAAGGGCCACATAATGAGCATCATATTGTGTTGGGGCCACATAAGGTGCACCATATTATATTGGGTGGCATATAAGTGGGCTTCACATTGTGTTGGAGGCACATAAGGGCACCATATTGTGTTGTGAGCATATCAAGGGGCACCATATTGTGTTGTGGGCACATAAGGAGACACGATATTGTGTTAAGGACACATAAGGGGCACCATATTATATTGTAGACACATAAGGAGACACAATATTGTGTTGAGGACACATAAGGGGCACCATATTGTGTTGTGGGCACATCAAGGGGCACCATATTGTGTTGTGGGCACACCAAGGGGCACCATATTATGTTGTAGACACATAAGGAGACACCATATTGTGTTGTGGGCACATCAAGGGGCACCATATTGTGTTGTGGGCACATGAAGGGGAACCATATTATGTTGTAGACACATAAGGAGACACCATATTGTGTTGTGGGCACATCAAGGGGCACCATATTGTGTTGTGGGCACATCATAGGGGAACATATTATGTTGTAGACACATAAGGGGCACCATATTGTGTTGTGGGCACATCAAGGGGCACCATATTATGTTGTAGACACAAAAGGAGACACAATATTGTGTTGAGGACACATAAGGGGCACCATATTGTGTTGTGGGCACATCAAGGGGCACCATATTGTGTTGTGGGCACATCAAGGGGCACCATATTGTGTTGTGGGAACATCAAGGGGCACCATATTATGTTGTAGACACATAAGGGGCACCATATTGTGTTGTGGGCACATCAAGGGGCGCCATATTATGTTGTAGACACATAAGGAGACACCGTATTGTGTTGGGGGGCACACAAGGACACCAAATTGTGTTGAGGCATAAAAGGAGGACCAGACAAACTATAGGTAGGATGGAGATATGGTTGCTTAGTCCCGGCTAAGAGATACATCATGGCAGGGTAGGTATTTGACAACGACATTTCCCTTCTCACACATGCCTGAAAATTTGCCCGCTGACACTTTACAGGCAGATATTTACTGTCACATTGCCGGAAGTCTCTTGGTGACCGAGTGACAGAAAAAGCAGCTCCGTGAGGGCTAGTCTGGCTGACAGTGGTGGACAGACGGCTGCTTCCTGTCCCCAAGCCCAGATTTTGGCTGATGTAGTTTTGAAGCAGTTAACCAAATCTTCCCATTTTAAGGGTTTATACCTTACCTTCCATGAACTCATATGAACGGTCCACATCCACATTCAATTCATTGCCACGTCTTTGTGTGAGGTACAAATAACCCATGATTTGTGATCTACTTACAATTGCAAATGAAGGCTAATTTCCTAAAATCAGTATTACTCTTCCTACAACTAAGGTTACAACCGTCCTGAATGCTCTTGTTATAATTAAGTACTAATGATCCATGAATAATTTGGAAATTTGATGAAATGGCGACTGATCAATATACAGCCGTAACCACCTCATCAAGATGCCAGGCACGAGGATGCCGCATCTAGCTTCCCAGTTGCCCTCTGCTCCGTAAATAAACCATTTGCTCAATGAAAACAAAATGTCATAAAATAAAAAAACAAGGCAAAACATAATGCAACCCGTACGATTAACATTTCTGTAAGGTAATGAGATAGAAGTGGGACAATTACAGCGCCCCGGTACAAATGTAGAGGAATATTGTCATTGGCGCGGTAAAGGCTGGCGTCTCCGGAAAAGAAAATGGATTCAATTAGAAAATTGAAACATTTTATGTTTAATGTGAAACTGTTTAGTGTTCATCTTTCTTCAAAATATCAGCTCATTGTTAGCCAACCAAATGTCGCGGCAGACGGAAGGTAATTTACCAGCGGTATTTAAAGATCCGCAATACAATCATAGCGGCCAGGATTGCTAAATTTAAAGGGGACCTCCATATGATTCCCCTTTTACTTCATTACTTTAGCCCTTGCGTACAAAGTTTGTAAAGTTGGTTTAAAAAGCATTTGTTACCATGCTCAGCCCTAATAAAACCAGACATACTGCCTTTTAGAGTTAATCCTGCTGATTTAAACAAACCCTTAGTAGCTGATATCTATATCTAAATTATTCGGTATGCTAATAAGGTCTTCGGAGCACCACGGAGTAGGTCTAGCTCCTTGGAGCATTGTTTCACCATTGCCTTTCCCCCTTTTCCACTTCCCCCCTTCTGCTTGAGTGACAGAGCCATGCATCCTCACAGTCCTCCTGCCTGGCCCTGTACTCATGCGCATGCCCCAGTGAATGCTAAATCGGAGCATGCGCAGTTTACATCTGAGCATCATGTACTTTGCCCGATGGTAAGATTCGATGTTAGGAACTTAGCATGCCAAGATCAAGTGCAGGGCTGTTCCAGGAGGGTTGCTATGCTGAGCAGCCGGGTGCTGGCTGGTCAAACTGTCTATGAGCCTGGACGTCAAGTCAATCAGGTTCCTAAATCGGCATCCAGTCCCTAGGCAGGGGATTTAAGTCTAATATTGACTATTGTCTTTGCCTGTGATTTCATGTGTCTTGGTTCCTGTGCGTTGGTGCTACTCTCACTCCTGCATTAGATTTCCTGGTTAACTGACTTTTGACTTGTTTCTGGATTAACCCTTGGTCCGCTGATTTGGCTTTTATTGATTCTCCTGGTGAACTGACTTTTGACTTGTTTCTGGATTAACCCTTGGTCCGCTAATTTGGCTTTTATTGATTCTCCTGGTGAACTGAGTTTTGGCTTGTTTCTGGATTAACCCTTGGTATGCTGATTTGGTTGTATCTTTTTCTCCTGGTTTTGACCCTGCTTGCCATCTAGTCTTTTGTACCCCTTCTGTGAGAAGGTCTGACAGACGTCCTTTTCTACCTCTTGCATGATGTTCTTTGTTTTGGTTTCACTTTGTCATCTCATTTCCTTCTCCCAGGTGTCACCTATTTAGATTAATCCTCTTTCCTTTATATTCCCTCCCATACTGCCTCACTTTGCGGTTTATACTACTTCCTGGATTGAAGTGTTCACTGCTGGAGACTTCTGTGGCTGCTTGTTCAGATAAGTCCTTTCATGTATTGTGTTTCCTTGCTGGATTGATTCTAGGTGACCCTGACTTCCTCCGTATTAAGTGCAGGGAACCGGTGGTCGTGTCCCCTCACTATTATAGATAGGGTTTCAGGTGTCACACAGTCTAGGTACGAGGGCATGCAATCGTCTACCTCTGAGACCCTTGTATGTGCTTAGCAGTCAGGGTGAGCTCTTAGGGTTTTATAGGGGTCACCTTTATGCTCCTTAGTTTGGGATCAAGCCAGTCGGATGTTTATCCATAACTTCCAGCTATCTGCAACATCATCCGTGGCACCTGGTCATTCTGGTAGGTCTGCTTAAGCGAACTTGCACCTGTTTTCTGCTACCAAACTCTGCGTAGGTAACCTGGGTCCCTACCTGCCAAGTCCATCCGGCGAGGTCTGATAAAGAACCTAGGGGTAGTCTTAGTCTCTGAAAATGGAGTGCTTAAGGAAGACTGGTAGAAGTTTTGGTGACCATAGTTTTTCCCTACATCCGAACTGCATATGCGGCAATTCAACATTTACTGGCTCATGCGTGGGATTACAGGACCAGGCAGGAAGACAGTGAGAATGCCTGGCTCTGTCATTTAAAAGGAAAGGAAAGCAGCTAATGTGAAAAAGTTGTAGTAAAGTAGTGCTCAGAGGGGCTAGGTCCACCCCTCGGTGCTCAGAACTCCTATTTACCAAATTTAATAAATAGCATTTTTTGCTAAGGCAAGGCCACAGTTTTCATCTACTAAGGCTAGTTTCACACTAGCACTTGACATCTCAGACAGGCTGTTCTAGCAAGGAGCAGCCTGCCAGAGATGTCTGGTTGCAGAAGCTACAGAGATGCCATCCAGCCCCCTTAACCATAATGGGGAGCAGCAACCCAGAAAAGAATCAGCCGAACTAAAACTGCTGCACGACCAAGCTTAAAGGGGTTGTCTACTCAAGCCAAACTCCATTCATATGACCTATGGAAGCAGGTAGAGATGAGGAGCTACAGAAGACATCTGATTAAATATTTCCACCAAGACCAAGTGTAGTTTGTTTTTCTTTTTTTTAAGTTTCTTGACCTTGAGGGTTCAAGAAGAAGACTATAAAACATTCCCAGTATGGTTTATCATGGAATAACCAAACAGATGTAACCTAGCCAGGGTATGAAGGCTATATGTTTTTTGTAAAGCTTGAAGGGGTTGTCCATTGAAGGCAAACTATTCATATGAGCTAAGAGGGCATAAGGATGTCATGGCATGGGGCACGACGGTCGATGCCTTCTGCTAAGCGTAAAGACTATTTCCTTGCGTCAAGCACAGATATTACTGATGACTACAGGACATCATTTATAACTACTCATAAAAAGGCTATAGCTCAAGGACATTTATTGACTGCTCTTTTATCAGGGTTTTTTTCAGTTTTCTTTGAATTTTCACACTCATGAACCTTTCTAATCAATTTCCTTTGGAGTTTCTTCATCAGCCTTAGCATATTCTAAGTATAAAGAAACGCTTTCTGCTCCAGGCTGGTGGTAATTAAGGCTTGCTCTATGCAAATTCTGTGTTTTAATAAGGCACAAACACAGAACCTGTTATTTAGGATGTTTGTTAACTCGTTTCAATCCCAAATCTACATCAATTCCTCTGTACGATGGACGGACAAGAGCGAATCTCTGGGAGATAATTGATCTTCTTTGGAAATATCTCAGTTCAGTAAATGTCTTCTAAAAGTTAAGGGAGAGACCAAAACAAGACCAAAAACCTTGAAACTAGGCTTAAAAATGGGCAATATTTAGTGGTTGGAGATTTGGGTTTGTGCTAGGAAGGGGAAAGGACAACGTTATTCTCCCCATAGTAATGGATGCCCATCTGATGACATCACAGTCCACTGAAAGCTTTTGCCACTCAACTGCCAAGAACCCAATACCAAGACGGTCCTTCCTGGTTTTGTGGAGTCACATGATCCCCCATAGCTAGTCAGTATCTCAGACACGGATCATGTGATATACGGAGCTCTGTGACTCCTGTTTCTATGGAGCCATGAATCATTTGAATCCCTCCTACACTGGTAGGGACTCAATAGGTGCTGCCATATGGCTGTGCTGTGTGCCTGGTTTAATAAAAGTGCAGTACCAATTTCTAATTTCTGGGTGGTTTAGACAAGTGAAAGGGTTAATTGGAAATATCCTGGTGCTTCAAACAGCACCGGTCAGCAGGATCAATCCTATTAAACCATGCATACTGCCTGGTAGGGTTGATCATGCTGGTTAATTTTTAGTTTTCATCTAAATTGTATTTGATTTTTCAAATTTTGTATGTCCATACATTCATAATGCTGGTTAAAATGATACCCGTAATCAATGTCTCCAAATGTGAGCTGTTACCCCTAACCCAAGGGGACAAAGGCTCTTACATCAAACCTTTGGGATTTGGTATCTCTGAGACATCGTCGCAAATCACTTACCTGGGCATCAAGACAGGGAAATCTCCACATTCCATTTATCAACTAAATTATCCACCACTGCTGTCCAAAATAAAAAATGATTTGAACAGATGGCAGAACCTGCCTTTGTCGCGGGTAGGTCGTTGCCACTTGGTTAAGATGATGGGGGTGGCGAAACTATTATACCCACTTCAGACTATTCCTGTACCCCTGCGTCATGCAGATATCAAAGGGTTAGAGAGCGAGTTCATACACTTTATCTGGAATATGAAGAAGTCTACAATCTCCCCGAGGAAATTAAAACTGCGGAAAGAACACGGAGGTTTAAATTTCCCAGATATACGGGTTACAATATAACCTGCCTCAGCAGGCACATATTAGACTGGTTTAATGGCACATCTTACCATTCCAACCTATGTATAGAGAAACAGTTAGCTGCACCCTGGGATCTACTGACCTTATTACATACAAGAATGCCAAAATTCCCGTCGGTGGCAAGGCGATCGCTAATCTTAAGGAATACTATTATAGTATGGAAAAATATTAGGAATTTATTTGGTCTTTCGTACCAGTTTTCCAAACATCTCCCCATACATAATAACCCTGGGTTCATCCCGTGACAAAAGGAAAAATCCTTCAGGTATTGGGCGACTTCTTCCATGAACGGGAGGCTAGATGGGCTACTATGTTGGAATTGGAGGATAGATGGAACTTGCAAGGCCCAAATATATTTCCCTACATGCAAGTAAGGAGTTATGGGAAAAGCCAAGTCAAGGAAGTATCCAAGGAATTGCGAAGGAATAAATTTGATTCCTTTCTTGAGAACAAAAATAAAACCACCACTTCAGTATTATATAGTGTTCTGAGAGATATATGGGAAGATTCTGTATCTCAGGGGCTATTCAAAAAGTGGGGCAATAAACTGGGCATCGAGGATGTCCAACCAGTCCAACCAGTGGCTCGTACTGGCATACTTGCCTTACATAAGGCAGTGCTAAATGAAAGGATGAGGGAAACACATTTTAAGATCCTTCACCATGCCCTGTATGCGAGGCCGGACAGAATCACAGCTTGTCCAAGGGCGCCACTCTAAAAACAGACTTGTTACGCGGTCTATGGAGTTGCCCGAAGTCAGGAGAGTTTTGGAAGCAGGTGACCCTAATCTTGAAACAGACCTGCAATCGTCAGACAGCTTTTTCGCTGACGTTAGTACTTCAGGCAGATACCAAAGGGGAACCCAGGGTTAGTGGGGTGGGGGATGAGACAGGACTTACCATGTTAGGCTACAAGGTGGTACTAGAAGCTAAACGGCGCCTGTTATCACTGTGGCTTAAGTCAGAGGTCCCGACTCCCGAGTGCCGAAATGTTACTCAGAATACTACGACATATCATTTTTTATTCTTGATACAAATGAGAGCTTCAGTGCACTGAAGGGCATGGCCAACACTAGAAAGCGTGGGTGCACCAAGGGGCTATGCTGCGCCCCTGCAGAACACTGTGACCCTCATTTGCATAAGGAATAAAAGTATTTTTTTCAGTTTTCGGGAACACCGCAACCAGTTTTCACAAGACAGGTATCATGTTAATTAGCATGATCAACCCTATCAGGCAGTAAGCCTTCTTTAATAGGGTTGATCCTGCAGGCAGGTCTAATAGAGGCTGTGGAATCAGATGCTGAGTGTTATGTCTGCAGAAATTAATGCAAAGCAAATGGTCAAAAGCACTTGTCTTCTATTCTTCTCACGGAGCAGAGGTTTTTAAATCAAGGTCGGCTGCCAGGGCCTGCTGGGAGTTGTAGTTACTGGTTGGAGATAACTGGTATAGTCTATAGGCGCCCTCCAGTTCTTCATGAGGTGCAGGGGACCTTCAAGCATCCTGGATTTAGTAAGACAATCCTGCTCTTCCAGGATATTCTGTTTCTTTCACGGACTCCTGGGATAAGGGAAGATGTTCTTCTGTGTAGATCAACACAAGAACCAGAAGACCTGGACAATTTAGATGCACTGAGGGACACTTTACTTGACACTTGGGAGCATTGTGTTGAGTACTGTCATGGATGGAGCCACTTTGGCATTTAAAGGGTTTGAACCATGAACAACACTTATCACCCATCCTCAGGGTGACACATGTAGGATTGCTGGGAGTTCAACTGTCGGGACTCTCACCTTCCCTGGTGTGAATGGAGCGGTAGCACGTAAGCATGACTACCTTTGCCTATAGGACTCATGGAGATAGGCAAGTACAGCGCTCAGCTATCTCCACCAATCCCGTGGTCAGTGTATGGAGCAGCGGTACAGGGGATTTGAGGACCTCTCTTCTCATGGTAGGGGATGCAACGGTCAGAAGCCCAACAATTATACATTTATCACCAATTGTTTCATTGTTCATGAGACCCCAGTTACACGTCTTTCTTCTTGTAAGAATGATGTCATCATACATATCTTCATGACATCGTTGGTTAATATAAGAGTCTGGGGTATGGTCTTGAACCTAGGTGCTACAAGTCACCTTTCTACCAATGCCATAGCTATATGGACTTGGGGCATTAAGAGGTTAATGCAAGTTCGTTGACTCGGCACCATCTAGAAACGCTCAGATAAAAAACTCTAATATATCCGGGGAAATAGATAGAAATTCATCGTCATCGTCCATGCCCCCTTTATGATAATGATAATTATGGAAGTCATCCGGCAATGTCACCACCCGTGATGTCCTCATCTTCGAAGCCGCTGAGAAGATTTACGAGGGGGAGTCTTGATTTCTTCCATTAGACTGGAAGAAGACGCGTTCCAAAACGTAAACATGTGCCATAAATCGTCTCCTCGTTACGCGGCGCGGTGTGTCTTATGAAGGTTGGAGACGATATATGGCTGCGTCAAAACCCCCGTCCTCTTCTGCCTTCGACAGGTAATTAACACATTTGTCAAATCCGGGAGGGAAAAAATAAAATCTTCATAACAAAAGAAACACAAATTTATGGCGTGAGGCGCTCCGGCGTAGGCTGCCCTTTCTTAAAAGTTTTCTTAATATATTACATCACAGGTGTATAAATTACAGAAGACGTCTAGACTTTGTACAGCGGCCATATTTACAGCAGCCGCCACTGATCATAAGGATCTGTAGATGGAAGCGTGCTGTAGACACAAGCCCAGCTGGGTCCCTGGCAATGTGCAGACGTTCAGGGCATACTGGGAGTTGTAGTTTCCCAATAGCTTTAGAGCTACTATTTGTATAATAAAAAATGATCAAAATGTTGCATTTACACCAACACAGTATCAAAAGAAATGACTCCCCCTACATGGGGTGTTAGAACATGGGTGTTAGTGTTGAGCGATGTGGACTTCGATCCAAATTTCAGGAAAAATCTGATTCGCCGCAAAGCTGAATTTCCTCGAGCTTTTTGGTAGCGAATCGATTTTCCCTGACTGTGTCACGGCCAATTTATGTTTGACCGTGACGCTGTTGCGTGCAGACTAGTTGCCGGGGGCAACATGTAGTTTTCTGTTTGCTCGTACACTTTCCTTTATTTGGTGCTTTCCCCGTTTTGGTTGTCACAGGGTTAATTTAGGTGTGTCTGCTTGGTGTGGTTCTCAGGCCTCTTTATATCTTGGTGTGTTGGAGCCTGTGGTCAGTCTTATTTTGTTGTTTGCCTGTGTAGGAGCTCTGCTCCCTGGCGGTATGTCTTTGTGTCTGTGTGAGTCACCCTTATTTATTACATTGATTCCTTGCCCTGGCTGTGTGTCCCCTCCGGTGTGTCTCTGTTTTCCTCCCCCACCTGGTGTATGTTGTATTGGTGTGGTTGGTGTGTGGAGGTTTTCTGGTGGTGTCTAGGCTCCGCAAGGGGCGTGCTTTCCCGGAGGGGTTTAAGCGAAGACAAGACTGTGGGTTTCCCAGCCTGGAGCCGCATTCCATCTTGGCTACGGCAGGTAAGTGTGGATTGCATAGTTATGTTGCTGTGTAACTTACCTGCCGTACTGTTTATCCCATGGTCTTGCTTCCTGTCTGCCGCTGGGTCTCTGGAGACACCTTTTCATCCGTGGTGTAGGATGAATGGGTGGTCTCTGCCCTGTCATTAGGCCTAGGGCATTACAGGGATAGTAGGGTCCTAGGTTCGTGAGCATGAGCCCCCTTACCATCTGAGGCGGCTCATGCGCTAGGAGTCCAGGGAGAGCTCAGGGTTACTTTAGGTGGTGACCAGCTCCCTGTGCCCAGCTATCTGGCGTTGCAGCCACTGCCATTGCACGGTGGGGGATTTTCCCCGTTCCCCGCCGTGACAGACTGGCAGTAAAAAATCATACTTACCTCATCTGTTTGAGCGTGAAGAGCCAGCCGCCACCATGGAGATTTTCTATGCTTTAAGTATCTTCAGTATCGTCTATGTGGAGATAATTGGTATGGGCTAGAGTTCAACTTTTGGATCTTTTTGTCTCACAAATAATCATCAAGGCAGAAACCGATCTTGAGGTTGCAACAGTGCTGAAGCAGATATTTATTCAACAAGGTAATAGTGGCAATAAGGTCCACTGCAGTCACTGAGGAAGGGGCAAGTTCAGACCCCGAAACGCGTATGGTTCTAGCAGCTATTTTTATCTAATGGATTCTACACTACCATATCTGTGGAGATGAACACAGCTGTACTTCATTTTCAAGTTTAAGGGGCGCGCGCCTAAGCGGTAAAATCATCTTAGCCGTACCTTCCCCTCCGATCACGTGGATATTCTCCGATCACATGACCTGGATCACGTGGGACAGGGCGGAAGGTCCTAGAAATACACTTGGCGTCTGACCGAAGCATCCAAGTGAACTAGAATCGGACCAAGCTTCTCCTGGACGGGTAAAGTACTTATGGTTCAAGTATCTATCACATATATTGATGTTAATGCCACCCATCAGCTGCTATATTGCCCTATAGCATATAGGAAGCAGGCTACACCTTCCGACATATATGTGTACATCCCGTATAAGAGATCTATGCTCCACCTGGATACCCTGATTGTTGGAAGGATTTGTAGCTCACGGCATCGTGGACTCAACCAGACCTATATCCTGAACTAGAGCCTTGAGCTCCAAAGATCAGGCTACTACTGCATAACCTCAAACATTTTTTTGCAAAATTCGGCGAAGCAGCCGAATGGAATTTTCGCTTATCTCAAATGGCGATACAATGCAATTTTTCTTTTTAAAAAACAAAGGTTTTCAGTTTTCTGAAAGCAGTAAAACACTGCAAAAACGATATCAGCATGGAATCATCGTAATTTACTAATGGGGCGAATAAGGTTGTGATATTTTCTCAGCACTGTAAATAAGAAACCCGAAAAAACGATGGAATTGCGTTTTTTTCCAAATCCATAGTATTGCGCAGTATTATTAATACAATTATTATAATTATTTTTTTTCCCATTTTGCAGTAATTATACAGTACATTAAACAGTGACATAAAAAATTTCAACTTGTGCTTCATGAAGCTAAAAATAAATACAAGCTAAGACTCTCGGAAGCCAAACGAAAATGTTGCTGCCAAAATTGGCTTGGTCTTTAAGGATAAAAAGATATGGGACTTGAAATGCGTTGGTAATATATTTTTCTATGCTTTATGTATCTTCAGTATTCTTCTATATCTTCTATTTTGAGATAATTGGTATGGGCTAGAGTTCAACTTTTTGAAGCTTTTACCCTGATATAGTGTCCCACAAATAATCACCTCGGCAGTAACCGCAGTGACTAGTTTTTGGAGAAAGTCCTCCTGCTCTTACTCTGTGCCTATTCTATCAACTCTACATGCTGAAATACACAGCTTCATTTTTGTTTTTCGTAAAAAATAAAACGAGTAGAAATGCTTCTCTTTTTTGCTCTCGGCTGAAGACTCGGTAATAATGTCCATTTGTATGTGAGCCTCTTCACCTTTACATAATACCGTCCTGCTCCCCAATCACATGAGATGGCGAAATCCGCTGTAAAATTACAATCAGGGGATTAGATGGAAGGGAGAAATATGGGCAAATTCTAAAGGTCACACATTGGCTGCCACAAGAAATTCTATAGCGATGTGCTATGTGATTATTACACGTAGACTATGAAAGGCCGCTGCTTGGCATTATGATGCAGCGCTTTACATTAACATCCTTGGGCTCTACAGGAACCCGATCCATATTATTAGCTGCAATATCAATTCTACATCTCTAACAATGTCAACCGTCTACCAGACAGAAAAACCGCCCCACCTGGTGCACAGCGCTGCGTTGTGTTCTCCGTTTTCTCAAAGCATGTATATGAGCTGTTTTAAAATGTGTAAAAACTACATTAAATGTAACAATGAAGGAAGTCTAGAATAATAATACCGCCTACCGTCTCCTGTTATGTTATAATGTAAGACTGGAAAAAGAGAAGAATGAACCCATAACGAGGATCATGGAGAAAAAGATTGTATGTATGCATATGGAGGTCGGGGTCACCCGGAAAAAAACAAGGATTCATACAAACAGTCTGCCTTCAATGATTAAAACTTGTCAGTACCGACGTACCGTATATATGTGAGCACAGGCCATGTGATAGACGGGTAAGAAAGGATGTACAGAAGAAAACAATGTTGACTTCAATATGTAAACATCTAAAAACAGGGGTGAGTATTATATTCTTGAACATAAGGGGCAGTATTATAGTAGTTATATTCTTATATATAGGAGCAGTATTATTGTAGTTATATTCTTGTACGTAGGAGGCAGTATTATAGTAGTTATATTCTTGTACATAGGAGGCAGTATTATAGTTGTTATATTCTTGTACATAGGAGGCAGTATTATAGTAGTTATATTCTTGTACATAGGAGCAGTATTATAGTAGTTATATTCTTGTACATAGGAGCAGTATTATAGTAGTTATATTATTGTACATAGAAGCAGTATTATAGTAGTTATATTCCTGTACATAGGAGGCAGTATTATAGTAGTTATATTCTTGTACATAGGAGCAGTATTATAGTAGTTATATTCTTGTACATAGGAGCAGTATTATAGTAGTTATATTCTTGTACATAGGAGCAGTATTATAGTAGTTATATTCTTGTACATAGGAGCAGTATTATAGTAGTTATATTCTTGTACATAGGAGGCAGTATTATAGTAGTTATATTCTTGTACATAGGAGCAGTATTACAGTAGTTATATTCTCATACATAGGAGCAGTATTATAGTAGTTATATTCTTGTACATAGGAGGCAGTAATATAGTAGTTATATTCTTGTACATAGGAGCAGTATTATAGTAGTTATATTCTTGTACATAGGAGCAGTATTACAGTAGTTATATTCTTGTACATAGGAGGCAGTATTATAGTAGTTATATTCTTGCACATAGGAGCAGTATTATAGTAGTTATATTCTTGTACATAGGAGCAGTATTATAGTAGTTATATTCTTGTACATACGAGCAGTATTATAGTAGTTATATTCTTGTACATACGAGCAGTATTATAGTAGTTATATTCTTGTACATAGGAGCAGTATTATAGTAGTTATATTCTTGTACATAGGAGCAGTATTATAGTAGTTATATTCTTGTACATAGGAGCAGTATTATAGTAGTTATATTCTTGTACATAGGAGGCAGTATTATAGTAGTTATATTCTTGCACATAGGAGCAGTATTATAGTAGTTATATTCTTGTACATAGGAGCAGTATTATAGTAGTTATATCCTTGTACATAGGAGCAGTATTATAGTAGTTATATTCTTGTACATAGGAGCAGTATTATAATAGTTATATTCTTGTACATAGGAGCAGTATTATAATAGTTATATTCTTGTAAATAGGAGGCAGTATTATAGTAGTTATATCCTTGTACATAGGAGCAGTATTATAGTAGTTATATTCTTGTACATACGAGCAGTATTATAGTAGTTATATTCTTGTACATAGGAGCAGTATTATAGTAGTTATATTCTTGTACATAGGAGGCAGTATTATAGTAGTTATATTCTTGTACATAGGAGCAGTATTATAGTAGTTATATTCTTGTACATAGGAGGCAGTATTATAGTAGTTATATTCTTGTACATAGGAGCAGTATTATAGTAGTTATATTCTTGTACATAGGAGCAGTATTATAGTAGTTATATTCTTGTACATAGGAGCAGTATTATAGTAGTTATATTCTTGTACATAGGAGCAGTATTATAGTAGTTATATTCTTGTACATACGAGCAGTATTATAGTAGTTATATTCTTGTACATACGAGCAGTATTATAGTAGTTATATTCTTAACCATATTTCTTTTTATTGAAAGAAAATCAGGGCCAGGGCCCACACATGACATTACAAAGATGACATTAGAGTACAAAGTAGTTATCAAGCATACACATATCCTGTGTGAGCATTACAAGTTACAATTCCCATTAATCAGAAACTGATACTCAAAAGAAAAAGGAAAAGGGAAGGGGAAAAGGAACAGTAGGTAGGAATAGGGGGGGAGGGAAACAGGAGGATGAAACCTCTGCTCTTTTATGTAAAATTCCTATAAGCTTTCCATGGAGACCACAATTTTAAGAAGCGAGGGCGTGAGTTATTTTCCCAGTGCGCAAGCTCCTCAAAACGATATATCTGGTCCACCTTATCAGTCCACATTGGAAGAGTCGGTGGGGAATCATTCTTCCACAGAAAGGGAATAAGTAGTTTAGCAGCTGTAAGCAGCATTGTTGGATGGTCATGTTTGGTGGGGGTGAGTGAACTATTAGGGCACCACAATAGGACGAGCTTAGCGTCCAGAGATATCTTGGTATTGCATATTTGGTTGACTAATGTCTCAATCGATTTCCAAAATGGTTGGATCTTACGGCAGAGCCACCAAATATGTGATAGGGAGCCAGTGTCTGTGCCACATCTCCAACACGATTCGGGAACTTCTGGGTTTAGTTTATGCAAGAACTCAGCTGTCTTGTACCACCTACTGAGCAGCTTAAAGGAATTTTCCTGAATCCTCACACAACGAGTGAAGCCGTGCGAATGAGCCAGGATAAACGCCTTCTCCGGCTCCGTAAGGGACAGGGAAAGCTCCCGTTCCCAGGAGACCATATAGTGTAACTCCGGGGGTAAGGAGGAAAGTATTTCTTTATACATCTGAGATAATGGCCTAAGGGGAGGTTTGGCATTCAAAACCCTCCTTTTCAACCAGGAGGGGGAACTATTACCCGTAAAGGTTCCAATACACTTTCTAGTATCCCTCTGGAAATCCGCTAGGTGGAAAAAAGATGCTGTTTTAACCTCAGGGAGGTCCAATACTGGGTCCCAGTTCAAACTACCATCCGGAAGAAGGACATCTCGCAGAGAAATGTCAGCGAGCTTAGACCAAATCCCGGAGGGGTTTAACACAGAAGGGTGAATGTGACTTTGTAGTAGTTTAAGTGGCATACAGGGATTAGGGAAATTAAAAATTTGGGACTGAACCATTTTGGACCACTCCACTAGCATACCTTTCCAAACCGGAGATGAGTAGTAATGATTGGCTGATATAGGCCTAATACCCCACAAAGTAAGTAGCTCTTGGTTAGTAAATAATGCATTTTCAAGACGGGAGCAAAGGGAATTAGATTGGCGAGACATAGTAGCTACACATCTACAAAGTTGTACAGCAGTGTAGTAAAGCTTCACATCTGGCATCCCAAATCCTCCGAGCCTCCTGTCTCTTGTGAGGACAGAGTAAGCAATACGGGGCGACTTGCCATTCCAGAGGAAGCGTGTGAATACCCTACGGATTTCAGTGAAGTACGAGTTCGGCAACCAAATAGGGAGGGATTGCAGCAGGTACAGGAATTTGGGAAGAATAAAGGTCTTAATGTAATTCTTTCTTCCTACCCAAGAGACAAACGGAAGTTTCAAATTTTGTAGATGTGTACGAACAGTTTTCAGGAGCGGCATATAGTTGAGGGAGGCCAAATCCTGAACATTAGCCGATATATGAGTCCCCAAATACGTAATGTCTCTGGAAGCCCAAGTGAATGGAGTTGTACGCTTAAGAGCATTAATTACAGCCTGTGGGCAGGAGATATTGAGTGCCATGGATTTCCCGTAGTTAATTTTAAAATTGGATATAAACCCAAAGTCTTCAAATATGTTCAGCAATTTGGGCAAGGCCTCTCTAGGGTTGGAGGTCATGATTAAAAGATCATCCGCGAATGCTGCAGTAACATGTGTGCCAGAACCCACCTGAAGGCCTTTAATATCCGGGTCTGCTCTAATTTTACATAAGAGTGTCTCCATCACTAAAATGAATAGTGCAGGAGAAAGGGGACACCCTTGCCTCGTCCCATTAGTGATGCAAAATGGTGGTGACAACGTACCGTTGACTTTGACCCTGGCAGAGGGGGACGAATATAAAGTATGAATAGCTGTAATGAATTGGTCCGGGAGGCCAAACCTCGACAGGGCTCGTGACATAAAATGCCAGCTGACCCTGTCGAAGGCCTTTTCCGCATCAGTGCTCACCAACACCAAGGGCTTAGAGGATCTTTTGGCCCAATTTACAAGATGTAGAAGCCGTACAGTATTTTCTGACCCCTGTCTGCCATGGACAAAGCCCACCTGTTCTTCATGCACAATATCAGGTAAAACATCCTGAAGCCTAGTGGCCAAGATCTTCGCCCACCACTTTACATCATTATTGAGCAAGGAGATCGGCCTATAGTTACTGCAGCATGTCGGATCTTTATTCTCCTTATGTAGGACAGTGATGTGCGCCAATAAGGAGTGTGGAGCCAGGGAGCCTCCAGTGAGAAGGTAATTGCACAAATTTCTGAAGCGGGGAATTAAAACGTCCTTAAAGGACTTGTAATACGTGATAGAGAAACCATCCGGTCCCGGGCTTTTGCCTGAGGGGATGGACATGAGCACCTTATGAATCTCAGATTCAGTTATAGGTCTGGTCAGCTGAGATGCCTTGATTGATGATATTGAGGGAAGGTCTAGAGTCTGCAGAAACTTATCTGTGGCCTCTGAAAGATCACCAGCCGTAGCCCCTTCAGGGGAAGGTAGGTTGTATAAAGCTTCATAGAAGGTGCAGAATGCCTTGGCAATATCTGGAGTAGATTTGTGTATCCCACCCTTGGGGTCCTTAATAGAGGAAACAAAGGAGTCAGAGAACTGCTTCTTGGCAATCGCCGACATCAGTCTGTTTCCTCTATCCCCATGTGCATAGGCTTTAAATCGTGAGCGTAGGACCAGCTTAGCAGAAGTGACATTTAATAGGTTTTTTAAGCGTACTCTAGCTTCAGTAAGCTCCGTCAGGGTGCGCTTGGCCTGTGACTCCTTATGAGAGGATTCAAGGCGGGCAATCTCTGCTAGTAAACCATCCAAGGCCTGCGTCCTCTGCTTCTTCACATGTACCCCTAATGCGATAAGTTCCCCCCTTATTACTACCTTATGGGATTCCCATAGTATGGAGGGAGAAGGAGGGGAGTCTGGTGTGTCATTAAGCTCAAAAAATTCGGAAATCGAGGCCTTGATTTTGCAAACGTGGGTGGGATCCAAAATCAAGGTGTCGTTTAGACGCCAAAGGCGTTCTTTTTTCTGTCGACCAGATAGGGAGAAGTTAATAATAACAGGAGCATGGTCGGATAGCGTGATACTACCAATCCGGGCCCCAGAAACATTACGTATGTGCGAGTCAGACAGGAATAAATAATCTAATCTATGAAAGGACATCTTGGCATGCGAATAAAATGTATAATCTCGGCCATTGGGATTTAAAGTACGCCAGACATCCAAGACCTTCAATTTTCTCAGGGAAGTTTTAAGCCTCTTCAAAAGCCTATAAGAAATAGACGGTCTACCCTCTGAGGTGTCCACTGCTGGCTCCAGAGCCACATTGAACTCGCCCCCTAAAACTAGCAATCCCTCAGAGAAAGATGACAATAAAACAAGGGCCTGAATGAGCCATGGCACTTGGCCTCTATTAGGTGCATAGAGATTGGCAAATGTAACTGGTGAATCACCTACTGCCCCCTTTACAAAAATGTACCTGCCCTCAGGATCAGCAGAAATAGCGGTGTGTTTAAAGGGGAGGTTTTTGTGCACAGCAACACTGACCCCTCTACTGGTTGAGTCATGTGTACTATGAAACCACTGAACAAATTTCTTAGGAGAAAGTTTGGGAATTTTACCCGTTCTAAAATGAGTCTCTTGTAGAAAGGCCACTGAGACTTTATCCCTCAGGAGAAGAGAGATGATTTGAGACCTTTTGCACGGCTCGTTCAGCCCATGTGTATTTAGTGAGGCGACTACTATAGAAGACATGTTAATATATGTTCAAGGCAAAAACAGCACGATGTACCCATGAAAATGCTAAAGAGCGTATAGTATATATGAGCAGAGTGGGGAAAATAAGGAAAAGGGGGGAAGGGAAACATAAAAAATAAGGTAAGGTAAGTAGTAATCAACATAATAAACTGGCAATAACCCAGTTCAGACATAGTATTCATCTGAAGAGTGGGTGCTTCACCTATCACCATCCAAGACAGGGTTGGACTGGCGAGGGGGCAAGTAAAGCACCTTATGGTCTATAACAAAAAACAAGACCAACAACAAAAAATTCGACCAGCTCCAGTATCTAACCGGTCATTACCCTTCAGATGGGGAACCAAGTTCTCAGTTCAAAGATAACGTCCAGCAAAGGATAAAGAAGCGTTAAACTTCTGTTGTGACGCCATATTTCAAATAGTGAACATACAGACAGGCCCAGAACAAACAGGGAAAGAAGCCAGATCTGCCTTTAGTAAATCTGTATACTGAAAGCTGAAAAACAGATATCTCAGACCCATGGAGGGCAGCGACATCAGAAACTTATAAACTTAGCTGATAGTAACACAAGTCCCATGACTCAGGTGGGAGCCCTCTCCACCTTGCCTTTTCCCGGGCGTTCCGGTCTGCCCGATGAGGCCTTTTGCCAGGCCGAGACACGTGGTGGGACAGGTAGGGGGCCATCTTGGTCGGCCGGCAGCCATGAGGGGATATCCACAGGCGGGACATCCAGTGAGTTCCAGACCGAAGCGAGATCCGCAGGAGAACGTATGGTAAGCAGTTTACCGTTTCTGGAGACAGCGAGCCCGAATGGATATAGCCACCTAAATGGCGTGGATGTTTTCCTCAGGACATCCAGGAGAGGCTTCAGCAAGCGCCGCTTCGCCAAGGTGGATGGCGCCAGATCTTGGTACATCTGAAATGGTGTGCCTTCATATTCAAGTACCTCCATCTCTCTCTGTTTCTTCAGGAGGGCCGCAGTATCCACATAACTTAACAGACCACAGATGACATCGCGTGGAGGGTCCTGTGGCTTAGGTCTGGGGCGCAGCGCCCTGTGTATTCGCTCCACCACGATACCAGCCGCTCTGTCAGGGTTCAGCAACATGGAGAAAATTTCGCGCGCCACTGTCGGTAAGGCCTCAGCCGCAATTGATTCAGGTAGGCCGCGGATACGTATGTTGCGCCTGCGACTCCGGTTTTCTTGGTCCTCAAGCTTTAAAAAAGCCTCATTCAGTAGGGTCTTGTGTGTCTCCAGCACCTCCGATGCTTTGCTTTCATAGGCCATAACAGATTCTTGTGCTGTTTCTAACGCCACCACTCTCTGACCCAGATGTCTCAGGTCATCTTTTATATCAGATAGGTCTTGTTTGATAGGCGAGAGAGCAGACTCTAGGACACGCCGGAGAGTCCTCTCTGAAATCGGGGGATCTCTGGGTCTCCTGTCAGAGACATCGGAGCCGCTGCATGCATCGGAGAGGTCTCCTATATCGGAGTCATGAGCGGCAGATTCCGCCATATTAAGGCCCTTCTGTGTCACAAGCCTCGGTGTTTTCCGGAGAAATTTCTCCATCTCTGGCTGTTTGGAACGTCTCGGAGTCGTCTCTGTACTTCCTCTAACCTTGTCTTTGCCAGGTTTCCCCATAATAAGGCGAATTTATTAGCTTAATTAGGGCAAATGAGCCGGTTTGCTGGAGGAGCTCAAGCTCGTGCGGCCATTCAGCAGCGTGGCTAGGCTCCGCCCCCCCATAGTAGTTATATTCTTGTACATAGGAGCAGTATTATAGTAGTTATATTCTTGTACATAGGAGCAGTATTATAGTAGTTATATTCTTGTACATAGGAGCAGTATTATAATAGTTATATTCTTGTAAATAGGAGGCAGTATTATAGTAGTTATATCCTTGTACATAGGAGCAGTATTATAGTAGTTATATCCTTGTACATAGGAGCAGTATTATAGTAGTTATATTCTTGTACATACGAGCAGTATTATAGTAGTTATATTCTTGTACATAGGAGCAGTATTATAGTAGTTATATTCTTGTACATAGGAGCAGTATTACATTAGTTATATTCTTGTATATAGGAGCAGTATTATAGTAGTTATATTCTTGTACATAGGAGGCAGTATTATAGTAGGTATATTCTTGTACATAGGAGCAGTACTATAGCAGTTATATTCTTGTACATAGGAGCAGTATTATAGTAGTTATATTCTTGTACATAGGAGGCAGTATTATAGTAGTTATATTCTTGTACATAGGAGCAGTATTATAGTAGTTATATTCTTGTACATAGGAGGCAGTATTATAGTAGTTATATTCTTGCACATAGGAGGCAGTATTATAGTAGGTATATTCTTGTACATAGGAGCAGTACTATAGCAGTTATATTCTTGTACATAGGAGCAGTATTATAGTAGTTATATTCTTGTACATAGGAGGCAGTATTATAGTAGTTATATTCTTGTACATAGGAGCAGTATTATAGTAGTTATATTCTTGTACATAGGAGGCAGTATTATAGTAGTTATATTCTTGTACATAGGAGGCAGTATTATAGTAGTTATATTCTTGTACATAGGAGGCAGTATTATAGTAGTTATATTCTTGTACATAGGAGGCAGTATTATAGTAGTTATATTCTTGTACATAGGAGCAGTATTATAGTAGTTATATTCTTGTACATAGGAGGCAGTATTATAGTAGTTATATTCTTGTACATAGGAGGCAGTATTATAGTAGTTATATTCTTGTACATAGGAGGCAGTATTATAGTAGTTATATTCTTGTACATAGGAGCAGTATTATAGTAGTTATATTCTTGTACATAGGAGGCAGTATTATAGTAGTTATATTCTTGTACATAGGAGCAGTATTATAGTAGTTATATTCTTGTACATAGGAGCAGTATTATAGTAGTTATATTCTTGTACATAGGAGCAGTATTATAGTAGTTATATTATTGTACATAGGAGCAGTATTATAGTAGTTATATTCTTGTACATAAGAGCAGTATTATAGTTGTTATATTCTTATACATAGGAGGCAGCATTATAGTAGTTATATTCTTGTACATAGGAGCAGTATTATAGTAGTTATATTCTTGTACATAGGAGGTAGTATTATAGTAGTTATATTCTTGTACATAGGAGCAGTATTATAGCAGTTATATTCTTGTACATAGAAGCAGTATTATAGCAGTTATATTCTTGTACATAGGAGCAGTATTATAGTAGTTATATTCTTGTACATAGGAGCAGTATTATAGTAGTTATATTCTTGTACATAGGAGCAGTATTATAGTAGTTATATTCTTGCACATAGGAGCAGTATTATAGTAGTTATATTCTTGTACATAGGAGCAGTATTATAGTAGTTATATTCTTGTACATAGAAGCAGTATTATACCAATAATATTCTTGTACATAGGCGGCAGTTTGACAAAAGTTATATTATTATTTCAATGATGCTTTAAAGTTCTTATTCCACCCTGACATCATTACTACTTGGTCAGACTAAATAAATGCAGTTATTATGAAGTTTTGACGTGATGATAATTGACCCTATTTTCTATCATGTATTTTCTTTCATGTCCATTCTATTTGTTGTATTATATTGGACATCCATAATTTCCACAATTCTAAGAACTACGAATGGCTTTTCTAGTCATCTTCAGTGTTGTGCCTCCATTCTCATGAACTTACTGGATGCTACCAGCAATCTTCTTTGCTCGTCTTGAAGCAATTCACTATTTGGCAGTAAATTAAATTGTTCCATAAAAAGGAAGGTTCTTGTGTAATGGGCAATGTGTCATAAAAGCTTACATTTGGAGAAACATCGGTTAAATAGAATTGATTTTGGTTATTGATAAAAGTAATAGCCCACGAGGACATGCTCCTCTGCAGGAGAAATCACTCAATGTAATTGTCTTTCAGGTGCTGAAATTCATTTGCCTTCGAGAAGACCCTGTAATGTCTTAAGATTCTTTCGTTACTTTTTCTATTGAATTTTTTGGTTAATTTTTTTATTCTATTAGAATCAGACTTTTATGTTTTCTCAGAATTCTCAGTGACTGACATGGCTGTTATGTCACCATCTTTTGTCTTTTTTTTCATATGATACCTTTGTATTCTTGGCATTTATCACATCACGCTGTCTTTTCTGCCATATTTCTCTCTGTCACTCCTCTCCTGCTCCGGTCCTTGGTTGGTTCTTCTTGCGCCCTGACTCTCTACCTCTTAAAAGTCCAGAGCTATTCAAAACTTTTTGTCTCTCCAGACAGTCAGGATATGTCAGCTGGATCAACCCTAGTAAGGCCTCGTTCACACTTCAGTGTTTGGTCAGTGATTTCCATCAGTGATTTGTGAGCCAAAATCAGGTTCGGGTCAAAACCACAGAACAGGTGCAGGTCTTTCCATGATACCTTATCTCTGTGTAGGCTTTACTTCTGTTTTTGGCTCACAAATCACTGATGGAAATCACTGACCAAACACTGAAGTGCGAACGAGGCCTAACCTTATCATGCTACCCTTAGGGTGGACCCTGCTGATTAAAATGACACCTCATGAAAAATCGGTTGCAATTAGTGATGAGCGAATCAAAGTCCACAAAGTAGCAAATCGATTTAAATTGAAACAAAAAAAATAATACTTACCTGCTCCATTTGCTCGCGACGGGCTGGCGTCCGCCATCTTGCTTAAAGATCTAGGCCGAAATCCCGTGTGCAGTGACTTATGACATCACCATGCCGGCCGGCGTGATGACGTCATCTTGGGCTGCGTGAGATTTCACATCCGACCTTGAAGTAAGATGGCGGCGGCCGGCTCACCGCCAGTAAACGGATCAGGTAAATATTATATATATTTTTTTAAATCTTACGCTCTGTTATTAATATTAGAGGCCACCATCATGTATGAACGCAACATCTGAGGGGTACAATGACATGGGGTGGCAGAATCACCGCTCCCTGTCATTGCACCCGCTGCTTACAAAGAAATGTGCTTCGTCAAATTTTTTTTTTACTTTCGACAAAGCAGCCAAATCAAATTCATGAATACTTCACTCATCTCTAGTTGCAATGTTCCCAAGAAAAGAGTAGAAATACTTTTTTCTGTATTCATATAAGGGCTGCGGTGCACGGAGAGGTTATGCCCTACCGCTCAGTGCACTGAAGCCTTCATTTGCATAAGGCTATAGAATACATAGTGGGTCTCTGTCATAATTCCAACATTTAGAAGTTTGCATGAAGTTTGGCGGGTGGAGGTGTTTCCTTTTCCCTTTTCATGATGTGTCACGCCCTTTCAGAGCACATGGGGCTGATGGGAATGAACTGCAATACCAAACAAAGCCACTATAAAATGGATGGCGCTGTGCTGTGGCCGCATCAAACAGCTAATAGATGATGATGATGGGAGTCGGACCCCACCATAATGATATTTATGGTATTTAAAGAGGTTTTCTGGTCTGAATCCTCATGCCTTTAAAACGATCATTTATTAAAATCGCTGCAATTTTTTTAATGCATTTCTTTTATCTTTATTGCTTGCATCGCCTACTGTTGGCTGTGGTCACATGATCATGTCCATGCAACACTTAATTTACTGGGATGTCCATGGGCGGGGGCAATGATAGGGGAGTGTCCAGGTCGCTAGCTGGGTGGGAGGAGTTATAAACTAGGTCAGAGGAAGGAGAAGTGCATCATGGGTTTGGTTGGACACAGCAACAGGAAGTGCTACATACAGGAGAAGAAACCAGAGACGGAAAATGGCTCAGGAGAGCCAAATAAAAAAAAAAAAAAAAAAAAAGCTTAGGGAAGATGAACAGGACGTAAATTATGACATGAGTATATCTGTTAAAAACCATGGTAATCCCAGAAACCCCTTTAAGTTCTGTAAAACCGTCTTTAACCCTTTCATGACCAGGCCCAAAAAAGGCCTGAATGTCCAGGCATCTTTTTGTGATTTTGCGCACGTGGTGGTTTAGGGACAGTAGCTTTTTTTATTTCTTTGACTACCAAAATAATTTTTGAGATTTTTTTTTTTGTTTTGTTTGTTTTGCTTTACTTGACACTTTAGACTTTTTATTAGAGTGTTCTATTAGAGATTTTTTTTTTCCTTTTTCTAGGTTTAATTTGGAGGAAAACCGCTAATTATTATTAGTATTATTTTTTTTATTATAGCTTTTTATTTCTGAAACATTAAAACTGACACAAAAATTTATTATTGCAATGGGTTCCCTATTCCCTATTTTGTGATGATCGTTTTCATATGGAACATGTATAGGTTTAAGCGAATGGGGCGACTATGGAGACGGTTTCTGTTAGCGACTGTATTTAGAATTTTTTTTTTTACATTTTTTTATTTGTATTTTTTATTTGTATTATTTTTTTTTACTTATATTAAAAAAAAAAATTGTTGCACATAATATGACCCCCAGGAGGTCATTAAAAGACTTCTGCCTTTTTTTTTTTACTTTATTTATTTTTTCTTTTTTTCTTTTCACTGTTTCCACAGGAGCCCCAGTTTCAGGTGAAAACAGCCCCCTGTGGGGTCATTACACACACGCAGGTCTGATCAGGGTCTCCTTAGACCCTGCAGCTCTGCTCCTGCCCCAGACATGTGACCACCGGGACTCTGCCTCCCCCTGCTCTCCCCCTGGGCTCGTGCAGCGCTATTCTCCCAGCCCCGGAGAAGGCAGAAGAGGTAGCCGACCCGAACCAACCAGCTAGATTGCAGGACCTTTAATCCCAGCGCTTATCCGTGCTGGGATTAAAGCGTTGCCTGAATGTTTATATACGTGCTATCTGCACGGGGCGTGTGCAGATAGGATGTATATACCCAGTGGGCAGTCGGGAATAGGTTAAGGGCAAGGACTGGTGTGAGTACTGACAATCTCTGTGAAGTAGGAAGCATAAGGAACCGGGATGAATGATGACCTGGATGGCTGGTGGGAGAACTTACAAATCTCTCCCTGTACATACAGTCTGCTCGGTTGACACCATTTTCCATCTCGATTCACCATCTCCTAACAGCTTGTCTAGATGAACGGCGTGAAGTGCGGCGCTGTCAGGACACTCAAACATTCCCTTTCATGTAAAATGTCTGGTGTCTTCGACTTGACAGCTCCGATATCGTCTAATATCCAGTTTTCTCAGGTGATAAGATGGCCAGATGACAGAAGACGGAGACAAATTGACTTCTTAAGAGACGATATGAGGAGATTATCAGCAATGTGAGGACTTTCATCCTGGCGGGACGGTTCCCTCTTGCTGTTTTCTGTAGCATCTACTAACCTTTCTGGAAGTTTCTGTGCCGATCTGGAGATAAGTTTGGCATAGAGTTAAGAAGTGCCATAAGTGGTGATGAGTGAAGCGAGCTTCAGATCCAAAGTCGCTTCGCTCGAAAGTCCGGTTTAATGATGTACGGATATCCGTACAGCATTAAAATGTATGGCCTCCGACGAGGCGAAGCCAGTTATTCCCCAAGTCTCGTGAATAACTTCGGTATTTGATTTTTAAACTGAAAAACCATTTTAAAACTTGGATCCGAACTTGGGTTCAATTCCGAGGTACCGAAGCCAAGTTCGGATCCAAGTTTTAAAATGTTTTTTTTTCAGATCAATCAAGTTATTCACGAGACTTGGGGAATAACTGGCTTCACTTCATCGGAGGCCATACATTTTAATGTTGTACTGAGACGGATATCCGTACAGGATTAAACTGAAGTTTTGAGCAAAGTGACTTCAGATCTAGGATCCGAAGTCGCTTCGCTCATCACTAACCATAAGATACACAATCCATGCCACGTAGACCATCCTAGCTATGTCAGGTGCCAGTATAGTCCCACCCCTGCTCTACTCTGAACCGCCCTCTCTGGAGTGCATTTACATAATCCCTCCCCTATGAGTTCCTTTTATGGGACAAGCTTCAGCAAACAGCTCCAAATATCTCAGCTTCTTGAAACCTCTCGCCTATACCATAAGTGGGACATTAGAGAAATCGTTAGTTATTTAATTAATTTACAAACCGAATTCCAAAAAAGTTGGGACACTATACAAATCGTGAATAAAAACTGAATGCAATGATGTGGAGGTGCCAACTTCTAATATTTTATTCAGAATAGAACATAAATCACGGAACAAAAGTTTAAACTGAGAAAATGTACCATTTTAAGGGAAAAATATGTTGAATCAGAATTTCATGGTGTCAACAAATCCCAAAAAAGTTGGGACAAGGCCATTTTCCCCACTGTGTGGCATCTCCCCTTCTTCTTACAACACTCAACAGACGTCTGGGGACCGAGGAGACCAGTTTCTCAAGTTTAGAAATAGGAATGCTCTCCCATTCTTGTCTAATACCGGCCTCTAACTGTTCAATCGTCTTGGGCCTTCTTTGTTGCACCTTCCTCTTTATGATGCGCCAAATGTTCTCTATAGGTGAAAGATCTGGACTGCAGACTGGCCATTTCAGTACCCGGATCCTTCTCCTACGCAGCCATGATGTTGTGATTGATGCAGAATGTGGTCTGGCATTATCTTGTTAAAAAATGCAGGGTCTTCCCTGAAAGAGATGACGTCTGGATGGGAGCATATGTTGTTCTAGAACCTGAATATATTTTTCTGCATTGATGGTGGCTTTCCAGACAAGCAAGCTGCCCATGCCACACGCACTCATGCAACCTCATACCATCAGAGATGCAGGCTTCTGAACTGAGCGTTGATAACAACTTGGGTTGTCCTTGTCCTCTTTGGTCCAGATGACATGGCGTCCCAGATTTCCAAAAAGAACTTTGAATCGTGACTCGTCTGACCACAGAACAGTCTTCCATTTTGCCACACTCCATTTTAAATGATCCCTGGCCCAGTGAAAACGCCTGAGCTTGTGGATCTTGCTTAGAAATGGCTTCTTCTTTTCACTGTAGAGTTTCAGCTGGCAACGGCGGATGGCACGGTGGATTGTGTTCACTGACAATGGTTTCTGGAAGTATTCCTGAGCCCATTCTGTGATTTCCTTTACAGTAGCATTCCTGTTTGTGGTGCAGTGTCGTTTAAGGGCCCGGAGATCACGGGCATCCAGTATGGATTTACGGCCTTGACCCTTACGCACAGAGATTGTTCCAGATTCTCTGAATCTTCGGATGATGTTATGCACAGTTGATGATGATAGATGCAAAGTCTTTGCAATTTTTCGCTGGGTAACACCTTTCTGATATTGCTCCACTATCTTTCTGAGCAACATTGTGGGAATTGGTGATCCTCTACCCATCTTGGCTTCTGAGAGACACTGCCACTCTGAGAAGCTCTTTTTATACCCAATCATGTTGCCAATTGACCTAATTAGTGTTAATTGGTCTTCCAGCTCTTCGTTATGCTCAAATTTACTTTTTCCAGCCTCTTATTGCTACTTGTCCCAACTTTTTTGGGATTTGTTGACACCGTGAAAATTGGAATCAACGTATTTTTCCTTTAAAATGATACATTTACTCGGATTAAGCGTTTGATCTGTCATCTACGTTCTATTACAAATAAAATATTGACATTTGCCATCTCCCGATCATTGCATTCAGTTTTTATTCACAATTTGTTTAGTGTCCCAACTTTTTTGGAATCCGGTTTGTACATAGCGCTTACATATTCGGAAAGTGCTGTACAGAGATTGTCATCCTTCACATCAGTTCCGATTACCTTTGGGACTCATGCAGTACCCCAGAGCTGGGCGTATATGTAATCGCTTGTATCATTTTGCTGTAATGTTAATGTTATGTATTATTATGTCATTCATTACAGCAGAAAGCATCAGTGTGTCAAAACAGCAGAGTGATCAGAGAAATTACAACTTTACAGGCAATGCTGCAGGTGAGGGACCACGACTCAGACACCCATCACCTAGAATCATCACCAGACCAGACTAACATCAAGCCTGTATCTCAGTGGACATCTGTCTCTACAATAATTTGCCATCCAACCAGTCACCATACCTCCTCCTCTGATCACTTTGTACATAATCCTGCTGGATGTGCCACAAGTTATATTTTGCACAGTTACAAGAGTCTGTTCTACGTTTACTTCTGACCTGATTCTTCAAACAACCTTTCCACAGCATTGATCCCCAGGAAGCAACAGCCTGAAGGAGTACACAGTGACACAACACCTCATCCGGACCACTACTACTCCTATCCTCTGTATTGGATCCTTAGGGGCTTGTTGCACTCAGAATCTAAATAAAAAATTAACCCATCTGGGAGTAAACAAGAGCACAGCATACCCATGGGAAGACCAAACAAACACCTTGAAAACATTGCCAGTCAGGAAACTGTTCTAACCACTGAGCCACCATGCTACTGGCACTTTTGGAGATCCAGCAGGGGTAGGAAGTCTTACAGGCAATGCTCCCTGGGGAAACAAATTATGCAAGTTCCCCATCTTTCTCATTAGTGCCCTATAAGTCAATATTTCACCAATTTAAGGGCATCTACCTATAGGTGGCACTAGAGAGTCAGTTTTCTTCTTCCTGTAGGAGAGCTAATAGGAGAAAGATTGACACTGGGCTCGGGGTGGTCACACCTGAACGTGCAGATGTGGTCGGAGCTCTTCAGTTGCTATCTATCCTGCCGATCGTAGACATGACACTGTAATCTGATGACTGCACAGACACCTAAGAGTACGATAAAGAATAAAAATCCATCTGTACTGCCCAATAGACAGTAAATTGTCAATGATCAGAGGTCGATTCCACTTGTAAAAACGATCTCTTGTTTCCATCTGGAAACAGATGACAAGCTGCTGTTGATGGATCTGATAGGTGATCCATGTATGATTGGTCAGGACACCACACACCCCCACCAGTCAGCAGAAACCATTGTGTGGTGGCTGTGCTGGGTTACTGCAGCTCATCTTCCATGCAAGTGAATGTAACCGCTGTACAGGGGGGGATCAGTTGCAGATTTCCCTTAAAGGGGCAGTTTAGTTTGATCCAGGCTGATGACCCCTTATTAAAGGAGCGTTCTTCTTTAACCCATCAGATATGTTCTAGATAATTCTCTGGCGTTTTTACAGTCAGCCCAGTCTGCAGAAGACTGATTATTCCCCTTATAATTTGCACATGGGAAGTGAGAGCGGGGCGTTTATCATACTGACATAATGTGTTCCTCCTTTGAATTTTCCGTGGCTGCGAAATGATAAAAATTGATTTACGATTTTAATGTTAGCAGCCTGTCATGTCTGTGATAGGAAGAAAAACGGCATAATTTACTTGCCATATCTGATGCTAACACATGACCTTAGAGATGACTGGATGACCGGACACGCACCTCCATATTTAAAAAATAAATTATTTCAGAAGATGTGTGTATTAATTTCAAGTGACATCACATAAAACATGTAATATCTGTGCTAATGTTCATATATCACCCTGGCTGAGGGCTCCCACAGTCGTCCTCCAACACTAGGGGCATAATGCACCAGGTAACTGCTCCGAAAAAGTAAGGAGGCCGAAAAAAGTGAAGTAAAAACATGCTTGCCTACTAGAGGAGGATCTCCAAAGAAGGGAAAATCTCCTGCAAGAGCTGTGAGGTCTCCAAGACGCTACATTCAGATTACTCATCCTCCCACCCCCTACTTCTCATCACTCCAGGTGCCCCTGTCGACAGTGTCCTGACACTGGAGTAGTCCTCGGTATGTTTACTGTTGGACTGAAGAGGATTAGGAGTTGCAGGAACCAGAAGATTCTAGTTTTGGGTCTATATTTACTTAGGGGGTCTGTTCTGAAGTCTTTATTTACTAAAGGGGTATGGTCGGGGGTCATTCATTTTGGAGGTCTGGTCTAGGGTTCTTCTTTATTTAGGAGTATGGTCTGGGCTCATTATTTATTTAGGGGTATAGTCTGGGGCAGTTATCTATTTAGAGGTATTGTCTTGGTCATTATTTATTTAGAGGCATGGTCTGGGGTTGTTTTTTTATTAAGAGGTCTGGTCTGGGTCATTATTTATTTATGAGTATGGTCTGGGGTTATTATTTATTTAGAGATATGGCTTGAGGTTGTTATTTATGGTCTAGGGTTATTATTTATTTAGAGGTATGGTCTGGGTCATTATTTTTTGAAAGTATGGTCTGGCGTGGTTATTTATTTAGGTGTATGGTCTGGGGTCATTATTTATTTAGTGGTATGGTCTGGGGGTCATTGCTTATTTTGAGGTATGGCCTGTGGTTATTTATTTAACATTATGATCTGGGTCATTATTGATTTAGAGGTATGGTCTGGGGTCATTATTTATTTAGAGATATGGTCTGGGTCATTATTTATTCAGGGGTCTGGTCTGGGGTTATTTATTTAGGGGTATGGTCTGGGTCATTATTTAGAGGTGTGGTCTGGAATCATTATTTTTTTAGGAGTATAGTCTGGGTCATTATTTATTTAGGTGTATGGTCTGGGTCATTATACACTCACCTAAAGAATTATTAGGAACACCATACTAATACGGTGTTGGACCCCCTTTTGCCTTCAGAACTGCCTTAATTCTACGTGGCATTGATTCAACAAGGTGCTGATAGCATTCTTTAGGAATGTTGGCCCATATTGATAGGATAGCATCTTGCAGTTGATGGAGATTTGACGGATGCACATCCAGGGCACGAAGCTCCCGTTCCACCACATCCCAAAGATGCTCTATTGGGTTGAGATCTGGTGATTGTGGGGGCCATTTTAGTACAGTGAACTCATTGTCATGTTCAAGAAACCAATTTGAAATGATTCGAGCTTTGTGACATGGTGCATTATCCTGCTGGAAGTAGCCATCAGAGGATGGGTACATGGTGGTCATGAAGGGATGGACATGGTCAGAAACAATGCTCAGGTAGCCCGTGGCATTTAAACGATGCCCAATTGGCACTAAGGGGCCTAAAGTGTGCCCAGAAAACATCCCCCACACCATTACACCACCACCGCCAGCCTGCACCTTGTTAACAAGGCATGATGGATACATGTTCTCATTCTGTTTACGTCAAATTCGGACTCTACCATTTGAATGTCTCAACAGAAATCGAGACTCATCAGACCAGGCAACATTTTTCCAGTCTTCAACAGTCCAATTTTGGTGAGCTCGTGCAAATTGTAGCCTCTTTTTCCTATTTGTAGTGGAGATGAGTGGTACCCGGTGGGGTCTTCTGCTGTTGTAGCCCATCCGCCTCAAGGTTGTGCGTGTTGTGGCTTCACAAATGCTTTGCTGCATACCTCGGTTGTAACGAGTGGTTATTTCAGTCAACGTTGCTCTTCTATCAGCTTGAATCAGTCGGCCCATTCTCCTCTGACCTCTAGCATCCACAAGGCATTTTTGCCCACAGGACGGCCGCATACTGGATGTTTTTCTCTTTTCACACCATTCTTTGTAAACCCTAGAAATGGTTGTGCGTGAAAATCCCAGTAACTGAGCAGATTGTGAAATACTCAGACCGGCTCGTCTGGCACCAACAACCATGCCACGCTCAAAATTGCTTAAATCACCTTTCTTTCCCATTCTGACATTCAGTTTGGAGTTCAGGAGATTGTCTTGACCAGGACCACCCCCCTAAATGCATTGAAGCCATGTGATTGGTTGACTAGATAATTGCATTAATGAGAAATAGAACAGGTGTTCCTAATAATTCTTTAGGTGAGTGTATATTGAGGTATGGTCTTGGCCATTTTTAATTCAGGGATATAGTCTGGGGTTATTTATTTAGGGGTATGGTCTGGGGGTCATTATTTATTTAAAGATATGGTCTGGGTCATCATATGTTCAGGGGTATGGTCTGGGTTGTTATTTATTTAGGGGTATGGTCTGGGTCATTATTTATTTAGGGTTATGGTCTGGGTCATTATTTATTTAGGGGTATTGTCTGGGTCATTATTTATTCAGGGATATATTTAGCCTGGGGTTGTTATTTATTTAGAGGTATGGTCTGGGGTCATTATATATTGAGGTATGGTCTTGGCGATTTTTTATTCAGAGATATAGTCTGGGGTTATTTATTTAGGGGTATGGTCTGGGGGTCATTATTTATTTAGGTGTATGGTCTGGGTCATTATATATTGAGGTATGGTCTTGGCCATTTTTAATTCAGGGATATAGTCTGGGGTTATTTATTTAGGGGTATGGTCTGGGGGTCATTATTTATTTAAAGATATGGTCTGGGTCATCATATGTTCAGGGGTATGGTCTGGGTTGTTATTTATTTAGGGGTATGGTCTGGGTCATTATTTATTTAGGGTTATGGTCTGGGTCATTATTTATTTAGGGGTATTGTCTGGGTCATTATTTATTCAGGGATATATTTAGCCTGGGGTTGTTATTTATTTAGAGGTATGGTCTGGGGTCATTATATATTGAGGTATGGTCTTGGCGATTTTTTATTCAGAGATATAGTCTGGGGTTATTTATTTAGGGGTATGGTCTGGGGGTCATTATTTATTTAGGTGTATGGTCTGGGTCATTATATATTGAGGTATGGTCTTGGCCATTTTTAATTCAGGGATATAGTCTGGGGTTATTTATTTAGGGGTATGGTCTGGGGGTCATTATTTATTTAAAGATATGGTCTGGGTCATCATATGTTCAGGGGTATGGTCTGGGTTGTTATTTATTTAGGGGTATGGTCTGGGTCATTATTTATTTAGGGTTATGGTCTGGGTCATTATTTATTTAGGGGTATTGTCTGGGTCATTATTTATTCAGGGATATATTTAGCCTGGGGTTGTTATTTATTTAGAGGTATGGTCTGGGGTCATTATATATTGAGGTATGGTCTTGGCGATTTTTTATTCAGGGATATAGTCTGGGGTTATTTATTTAGGGGTATGGTCTGGGGGTCATTTTTTATTTAGATATACGGTCTGGTTCATTATTTATTTAGAGGTATGGTCTGGGTCATTATTATTTTGAAAGTATGGTCTGGCGTGTTTATTTATTTAGGTGTATGGTCTGGGGTCATTATTTATTTAAGGGTATGGGGTCATTATTTATTTAGTGGTATGGTCTGGGGGTCATTGCTTATTTTGAGGTATGGCCTGTGGTTATTTATTTAACATTATGATCTGGGTCATTATTGATTTAGAGGTATGGTCTGGGGTCATTATTTATTTAGAGATATGGTCTGGGTCATTATTTATTCAAGGGTATGGTCTGGGTCATTATTTAGAGGTATGGTCTGGGTCTTTATTTATTCAGGGGTCTGGTCTGGGGTTATTTATTTAGGGGTATGGTCTGGGTCATTATTTAGAGGTATGGTCTGGAATCATTATTTTTTTAGGAGTATAGTCTGGGTCATTATTTATTTAGGTGTATGGTCTGGGTCATTATATATTGAGGTATGGTCTTGGCCATTTTTAATTCAGGGATATAGTCTGGGGTTATTTATTTAGGGGTATGGTCTGGGGGTCATTATTTATTTAAAGATATGGTCTGGGTCATCATATGTTCAGGGGTATGGTCTGGGTTGTTATTTATTTAGGGGTATGGTCTGGGTCATTATTTATTTAGGGTTATGGTCTGGGTCATTATTTATTTAGGGGTATTGTCTGGGTCATTATTTATTCAGGGATATATTTAGCCTGGGGTTGTTATTTATTTAGAGGTATGGGCTGGGGTCATTATATATTGAGGTATGGTCTTGGCGATTTTTTATTCAGGGATATAGTCTGGGGTTATTTATTTAGGGGTATGGTCTGGGGGTCATTATTTATTTAGGTGTATGGTCTGGGTCATTATATATTGAGGTATGGTCTTGGCCATTTTTAATTCAGGGATATAGTCTGGGGTTATTTATTTAGGGGTATGGTCTGGGGGTCATTATTTATTTAAAGATATGGTCTGGGTCATCATATGTTCAGGGGTATGGTCTGGGTTGTTATTTATTTAGGGGTATGGTCTGGGTCATTATTTATTTAGGGTTATGGTCTGGGTCATTATTTATTTAGGGGTATTGTCTGGGTCATTATTTATTCAGGGATATATTTAGCCTGGGGTTGTTATTTATTTAGAGGTATGGTCTGGGGTCATTATATATTGAGGTATGGTCTTGGCGATTTTTTATTCAGGGATATAGTCTGGGGTTATTTATTTAGGGGTATGGTCTGGGGGTCATTATTTATTTAGATATACGGTCTGGTTCATTATTTATTTAGAGGTATGGTCTGGGTCATTATTATTTTGAAAGTATGGTCTGGCGTGTTTATTTATTTAGGTGTATGGTCTGGGGTCATTATTTATTTAAGGGTATGGGGTCATTATTTATTTAGTGGTATGGTCTGGGGGTCATTGCTTATTTTGAGGTATGGCCTGTGGTTATTTATTTAACATTATGATCTGGGTCATTATTGATTTAGAGGTATGGTCTGGGGTCATTATTTATTTAGAGATATGGTCTGGGTCATTATTTATTCAAGGGTATGGTCTGGGTCATTATTTAGAGGTATGGTCTGGGTCTTTATTTATTCAGGGGTCTGGTCTGGGGTTATTTATTTAGGGGTATGGTCTGGGTCATTATTTAGAGGTATGGTCTGGAATCATTATTTTTTTAGGAGTATAGTCTGGGTCATTATTTATTTAGGTGTATGGTCTGGGTCATTATATATTGAGGTATGGTCTTGGCCATTTTTAATTCAGGGATATAGTCTGGGGTTATTTATTTAGGGGTATGGTCTGGGGGTCATTATTTATTTAAAGATATGGTCTGGGTCATTATTTATTCAAGGGTATGGTCTGGGTCATTATTTAGAGGTATGGTCTGGGTCATTATTTATTCAGGGGTCTGGTCTGGGGTTATTTATTTAGGGGTATGGTCTGGGTCATTATTTGGAGGTATGGTCTGGAATCATTATTTTTTAGGAGTATAGTCTGGGTCATTATTTATTTAGGTGTATGGTCTGGGTCATTATATATTGAGGTATGGTCTTGGCCATTTTTAATTCAGGGATATAGTCTGGGGTTATTTATTTAGGGGTATGGTCTGGGGGTCATTATTTATTTAAAGATATGGTCTGGGTCATCATATGTTCAGGGGTATGGTCTGGGTTGTTATTTATTTAGGGGTATGGTCTGGGTCATTATTTATTTAGGGTTATGGTCTGGGTCATTATTTATTTAGGGGTATTGTCTGGGTCATTATTTATTCAGGGATATATTTAGCCTGGGGTTGTTATTTATTTAGAGGTATGGTCTGGGGTCATTATATATTGAGGTATGGTCTTGGCGATTTTTTATTCAGGGATATAGTCTGGGGTTATTTATTTAGGGGTATGGTCTGGGGGTCATTATTTATTTAGATATATGGTCTGGTTCATTATTTATTTAGGGGTATGGTCTGTGTCATTATTTATTTAGGCATATGGTCTGGTGTTATTTTTTGTTTAGGAATATGGTCCGGGGTTATTTGTTTAGGAGTCTATTCTGGGGTTGTCATTTATTTAGGGGTATCGTCTGGGGTTGTTATTTATTTAGGGTTATGGTCTGAGGTAATTATTTCTTTAGGTTTTGGGGTCATTTTCTAGTTAGGGGGTATAGTTTGGGTTTTAGACTGGTCTGGTGTCTTTATTTTTTAGGAGGTATATTTTGGAGTTATGGTCTGGGTTTATTTGTCTGTTCTGGGGACATTATTTAGTTAGGGGGTATAGTCTGAAGTTTGTATTTAACAATTCTGGTCTGAAGTCTTTTTTATTTAGCAGGTATGTTTTGGGGTTACATAGATGGTATAGACTGTTAAGGGAGCGGAGTGCTGTGGAGGTCACAGTTAGTTGCCATTCAGGCCACCCTCAAAAGACGGACTTAACAACCCCTCCCCAGGTCCCTCTAAGCCATGCCCAAGACCAGGTTAGGTCATGCCCCTCCCACTTCGCAGCTGACAGGGATTAAAAAAATTAAGGTAAAAATCAACTTCTGTCAGCTGCAGGGGTTTGAGGGGGGGTCAGTGTTAAGGGGCGGGGGCTGTGGAGGTCACTGTTAAGGGGGTGGAGTACTATAGATGTCACTGTTATAGTGGATACTGTCAATATATTTCAACGACACACACGAACATTAAATTAAATAGGTCTAATAGTTTTTTTGTAACTATTATTGAAGAAAATAAAATATTATATTAAAAAAAAAAAATTAAATAGGTTAAATATATCCGAGGGAAGCCAGGTCCTTCAGCTAGTATATATATTTATAGAAGGTGTAGACTGTGTTTTGTACTTCTACTTGCTTTAGAGGGCCTGGGATTGGTATTTTTTGTGGTATGATGTCCATAATTAGTTTGTGATATGATGGGGGGAATCTCATGCACTACTTGAAGGGAGTGGCCTTTATACATGGGGGGAGGGGGGGACATAATAAGCATCATTTAATACTCCTATATTCAGATTCTCCCTAATGTCCAAAGTATGAGTTAAAGAGTTGCAATGAGCTGTGAGAGTTTCTTATACTGGGTACTGTAAGGTGGCCTTCACGGTAGGACAATGAGGGGCCACACCTTTCCTGTTCAAGTTTGGAGTCAGGGGACTACCTACATGAGCAGGAGGAAAAGAACAACAAGTACCAGAAATCCTAAACACTCAATTTTATTTACAGGTAATATAGAATGGAATATTCCATTAAGATCAGAATGTGGTCAAAGCAACAGTATGTCAGACTGAATTCGCACCATAGACATAATTTCATCTGACAAGAAACATTTTAAATGGATGCTCAGCCAAAATGGTGGAAATAGGCTATTCTGCCAAATTTTCATGTAATATTTATAATCAGCTTTAGGCTACTTTCACACTAGTTTGTTTTTTGCGGATCCGTCATGGACCTGCAAAAACGCTTCCGTTACAATAATAAAACTGCAAACATCCATCGTGAACGGATCCGGTTGTATTATGTCTTCTATAGCCATGATGGATCCGTCTTGAACACCACTGAAAGTCAATGGGGGACGGATCAGTTTTATATTGTGCCAGATTCTGCCAGAGAAAACGGATCCGTCCCCATTGACTTACATTGGGTACTAGGATGGACCTTTTGGCTCTGCCTTTGGACCGCGTGTGAGAGCCCTGAACGGATCTCACAAACGGAAAGCCAAAACGCTAGTGTGAAAGTAGCCTTAGTAGTAAGGATTTTACTTGCTTACTCACTGTCCTTAGAGTAGAAAATGTTGCATACGGTATAATAAGCTCTGGGTCATTTTTGGCGAAAGTCTTCAAAAAAGAAAACAGTCAGCCAGATGAAGAAATGAAATAAATAAATAAATAAATAAAAGAACAAAAAAATTATAATAAATGAAATAAAAAAAACTATTAAAAAACATCCTGCTGAAAAGTACACCCACAAATTGCCTTGACCAAATTAACTTACCGTATTTTTCACCCTATAATACGCACTTTTTTTTGCCCCCCAAAGTGGGGGGAAAATGTTAGTGGGTCTTATGAAGGAAATTACCAATGAGCGCTTCCATTTTGGAAGCACTCATTAGTTCCGGAGGATCGGGAAGCGGTGAATGCAGCGCTCCACAGGCGCTGTACTCACCACTTCCTGGTCCTCGGCCGCCCGCTGTGCTGTGACTGCGCACAGCGTGAGGACGTTGGCGCTCTGTGGCCTCACGCATTGTGCGACTGGTCACAGCACAGCGCGCGGCAGTAAGAAGAAAAGAGCTGGATCGTAGGAGTGGTGGCATCAGGAGTAGGAGAGGTAAGTTAATTATTTTTTTTTATTTGTGCATTGGGGGGTCTCATCTGAGGTATGGGGGTCTCATCTTAGGCAGGGGGTCTGATCTGAGGTCTTAATAACATTGGGGGTCTGATTTGAGGTCTGATTGGGGGTCTAATCTGAGGTCTGATTGAGTGTCTTTATTAACCTTGGGGGGTCTGATCTGAGGTCTTTTTGAGGTCTTATTAACATTGGGGTCTGAGCTTAGGTCTGATTGAGGGTCTTATTAACATTAGGGGTCTGATTGAGGCTGTGAGCTGAGGTCTGATTAAAATTGGGGGTCTGTTTGGTGGTCTGATCTGAGGTGTAATGAAAAATATTTTTGTATTATTCTCCTCCTCCTCTAAAACCTAGGTGCGTCTTATGGGAAGGTGCGTCTTATAGGGCGAGAAATACGGTACCAGTACATTGGACATGCAATATGTCAAAATAAATGGCAGATGATCAAGAACACAAATAAGAAGTCTTTTAGGGGAAATGCTATGAGCTTATCAGAACAATTAGGTAAAATATAACCACCTACAGGTGGCAGTAGATATCAGTGTTCTTCCTTCCCAGGAGAGCTCATTTGCCTACTGTTGCCCCGAAAGCATTGCCTGTAAAACTCCTTACACCCGCTCGATCTCCACAAGGAAAAGGACACCCTCAAGAGTTAAAATTTAGAAAACATATTGTTGCAACAATTTTTTTCAACGCGTACTCCTAATCAATTGGAAAAAAAAACAGGTTCTCCATAGATTCTGCAGTCTCCATTTTTTTTTTTTGTCTTTTTGTTCTCTTTTTGAAATCCTCATTACACTGTGTCTATTCCTCATGATACAAGCGCCTTGTCCCACCACAGTCAACCACTGTCTGTTGTCAGGTCTTCAGATCGGTCTCGGGGGTCATCATTACCCAAGCTCCTCTTTTATAATCGGCCTCTTGACTGCAAGAACTTCAGAAATCAACGACAAAACCCTGAAGCGCCTGAAGTTCAAAAACTTCAAAGGGAGACAGCAGCTGAGGAAGGTGAGATGTGGTAATGTTATTCTATTTCTCTGGATCCCTCCAGAATTTATCATACAGACCAAGAGGGAAAAGAGCAGAACTCACAAATTATCAAAGCAACAAATACGTTGCGTCTAATATCAGCTTATCACCGAAGGAGGGGAAAAACATGAACATGCAAAATACTGAAACCTTATTCCTCAAGGCCTCGTGCACATGACTGTATCCGTTTTGTGGTCCCACAAAATACAAATGTGGTCAGTGTTGCATCTGCATTTTTTTGTGGACCCATTGAATTCGATGGGTCAGTGGTCTGCATTTTGCAGCCAAGTACTTTGGGACATGTTCTATCTTTCTGGGGAACAGACATACAGATGCGAAAAGCACATGGATGATCCGTGTGCTTTCTGCATCCGTATGTCCGTTCTGCAAAAGGATAGTCTATGTCTGCAAAATGCAGACCGCGGACCCCTTAAAAGCAATAAGTCCACAAACGAAATGTGGACAGGATGTGGACCACATCTGTATTTTGCGGATCTGCAATTTGCAGATTGCAAAACGGATACAGTCATTTGCATGAGGCCTTATGGGTGAGTAAGAATAGTAATCCTTTAGCGATCTAAGGTAGTGAAAGGGTTAAAAGTAATTCCCCTAGTGATGCAGGGTAGTGAGGGTGTTAACAACTTTCCTAGTAGTGTGGGGTAGTGAAGGGGTTAAGTGCATTTTTTTTTTTATAGTGGTGCAAGGTAGAGGTAGTGAAGGGGTAAATGATTTCTCTAGTGGTGTAGGGCAGTGAATGGGTTAATACTCATTACGGTAGTGGTGCAGAGTGATTAATGCTAATACCCTTGGTGGTCTAGGGTAGTGAATGGGGTTCATAGTTATCTCTTTAATGGTCTAAGGTAGTGAACAGGTTAATATCAATTCCTTTTGGTGGTCTGGGTTAATGAAGGGGTTAACAGCAATTCCACTAGTAACTTAGGGTAGTGAAGAGGTTAATAGTCATTTCTTTAGTGGTGTAGGGTAGTGAATGGGACTAATAGTAATTCCACTAGGGATCTAGGGTAGAGAAGGGGTTAATAGTGATTCATCTGGTGTTTTAGGGTGGGGAAGGATTTAATAGTAATTCTTATGGTGGTCTAGCATAGTGAAGGGGTTAATAGTAATTCCTCTGGTGGTGGAGGGTAATTAAGTTGTTCATAGTAATTCTACTAGTGATATAGGGTAGTGAAGGGGCTAAAAAAAAATCCTCCGGTGTCTAAGGTAGTGAAGTGGTCAAAAGTAATTCCTCTAGTTGTTTTGGGTGGTAAAGGGATTGAAGGTAGTGTGTCTAGTGATGTAGGGTAGTGAAGGGTTTAATAGTAGTATGTCTAATGATTTATAGTAATGAAGGGGTTATTTCTACTGGTGGTTAATACTGGGTTGAAACATTACAGGTGCAGCTGAAACTACCCCGTGGCTGCAACCTGGGAGCCCGTCTCAGACTAGTGAATGAGAATAGTTATCTCTTTAATGGTCAAGGATAGTGAAAGGGCTAATATTTATTGTTCTGATGGCTTAGACTAGAGAAGGGATATCTAGTAATTTTCCTTGGTGGTCTAGACTAGAGAAGGACTACTAGAAATATCCTTGGTAGTCTAGACTAAAGGATGGATTACTATACATTTTCTTTGGTGATCTAGGCTAGAGAAGGGATTGTAAGCAATTTTCCCTGGTGGTCTAGGTTAGAGAAGGGATTGCTAGTTATTTTCCCTAGTGGTTTAGGCTAGAGAAAGGATAACTAGTAAATTTCACTGGTGGTCTAGTTTATAGGTAAGGTTAATAGGTAAGATACCCCAGTCATCATCATCCCAATTCGCAGGATACCAGTTCCCTAAGCAGCAGTAACTGAAGTATCAACTGGAAACCAGTAACTACTTGAAGAACATCCAATAATCTAAAACAAACAACTAAACTATATTCTCATTTGTGATTAGATAAAAGATAAATACAAAAACTTCTAGCATCTCAAGTATCTCTAGCATTCCTGAGCAGTGGTTGGATTACAATAGGGACGTTTGGGTCGGCCCAACCCCGACCCGAACATACTGCGGCGGGGCACGGGAGCGCATAGCTCCCTGTCCCGTCGCCGATCACCGCCGTAGGCTTCAGGCCTAGTAGGCCTAAGGCCTATGCGGTAGTGAAATCCCGGCGCAGGCGTGCGTGATGACGTCATCGCGCGCCTGTTCCGGGACGCAGCACTGTGATGTGTGCACGCCTGCCTCATCCCGCCTTCTTCTGCGAGCAAGCGCCTGGAGCTGGACATAGGTGAGTATTTAGCTTTTCATTTTTATTTCATGTGCCTACTTTGGGGGACACACAGGAGGACATATTAGGAAAGAGACATCGAGTACATGGGGGGGAATGTGGGGGCTGTGTGTGGCCAAATTATTATGGGAGGGAATACTATGTGGGGACAAATTACTATGTGGGGGCAAATTATTATGGGAAGGAATACTATGTGGGGACAAATTACTATGGGAGGGACTACTATGTGGGGGCAAATTACTATATGGGGCAGTGTGGGGGCAAATTACTATGTGGGGGCAGTGTGGGGGAAACTATTGTGTGGGGGCAGTGTGGGGGAAATTGCTATGTGGGGACAGTGTAGGGTAATTGCTATGTGGGGACAGTGTGGGGTAATTTCTATGTGGGGAAAGTGTGGGGAAATTGCTATGTGGGGTAATGTGGGGGAAACTATTGTGGGGGAAATTGCTATGTGGGGACAGTGTGGGGTAATTGCTATGTTGGGACAGTGTGGGGTAATTTCTATGTGGGGACAGTGTGGGGAAATTGCTATGTGGGGACAGTGTGGGGTAATTGCTATGTGGGGACAGTGTGGGGGAAATTTCTATGTGGGGACATTGTGTGGAAATTGATATGTGGGGACATTGTGTGGAAATTGCTATGTGGGGGCAAATTACTATGTGGGGGCAGTGTGGGGGAAACTATTGTGTAGGGGCAGTATGGGGTAAATTGCTATGTGGGGACAGTGTGGGGTAATTTCTATGTGGGGGCAGTGTGGGGAAATTGCTATGTGGGGGCAGTGTGGGGGAAACTATTGTGTAGTGTGGGGAAATTGCTATGTGGGGGCAGTGTGGGGGCAAATTACTATGTGGGGGCAGTGTGGTGGAAATTACTATGTAGGAGCAGTGTGGGGCAAATTACTATGTAGGGGAAATTACTGTGTGGGGGCAAACTACTATATGGGGCAGTTTGGGGGAAATTACTGTGTGGGGGCAAATTACTATGGGGGAATTACTATATAGGGCAGTGTGGTGAAAATTACTATATGGGGGTGTTGCTATTGGGGAGGCACTGTAGGGGCAATTCTATTATTTTTGGGGACACTATACAGGGATTATTGCCTGGAGCACAATAGAGGGTGGTATTATTACTCGGGGCACTCTAGGGGACATTCTAGCTGCTGTGGACACTATAGGGACATTTGGGGTAATTTATCAAACTGGTGTAAAGTAGAACTGGCTTAGTTGCCCATAGCAGCCAATCAGATTCCACCTTTCATATTTGACAGCTCTTTTGGAAATTCAGTTCTACTTTACACCAGTTTGATAAATGACTCCAATTATGTCTATTAGGGTCACTATTTTTTCAGCAGTATAGTACCTGGGGCATTGGGGGGCACAACGGGCACAGTATTGGGGGTGGCAGCAGGATGACACTGTGGGGACACCAGGATGAGGAGGTTGATGGAAAAATTTAGAAATCTAATGTGTCTGTGTTACAAACTGTAGAGACGAGATGCGGCTGAAAGAATTTGCCATGGTGGTCTGGGTCAAATGGAGGAGAAGAGGAAAGAGAAGGTCTACATGACAGGAGATGTCACTGGATGTAAGAGGTATGTGGTGCTGTATTTTCCTCCATGTCTTTTTTATTATAATTATATGTATTTTAAATTTGGCGACCAAATTTTTCGGTTTAGGACCCAATTTGGGGTATTTTTTTTAGTTTGAAGATGTCCTATGGCCTAGGAAGAGACTGTGGCGCCCATGAAGCACCGCAGCCTCTTCATACAAAAAAAAACTAAACTAGAATGGAGGGAGGGGCCCAAGTTAGACAGCCCTGGGCCTATCATGCACTTAATCTGCCCCTGTTCCTGAGTATCTCCTCCTCAAATGTCCCATAGTAGGTGTGGTATAATTGGCAGATAATTCACCTAGTCGTAAATACTGGTCATGCTCCATAATGGTAATCAGACAGTCTTTATTGGCAGTTCTCCATTATAGCTCCAGAGGGTGCCCTAAGCAGTTCAATCTAAAGAAAGACTTTCTTGACGAATGACCAAGCACTCACTAAACATTGGCACAATAAAAAAAATCCCCATGAACAGTGCCAGACATAGAGTTCTCCATAAATGGTGCCAGACATAATGTGCTCCATAAACAGTGCCAGTCAGAGTGCTCTCATAAACAGTACCAGCCATAGACTGCTCTCATAAACAGTGCCAGACATAGAGTGCTTTATAAACAGTGCCAGACATAAAGTGATCCATAAACACTGCCAGGCAGAGTGCTCTCATAAACAGTACCAGCCATAGAGTGCTCTCATAAACAGTGCCAGACATAGAGTGCTCTCATAAACAGTGCCAGACATAGAGTGCTCTAATAAACAGTGACAGGCATAGAGTGTTCTAATAAACAGTGCCAGACATAGAGTGCTCTAACAAACAGTGCCAGACATAGAGTGCTCTAATAAACAGTGCCAGGCAGAGTGCTCTCATAAACAGTGCCAGACATAGAGTGCTCTCATAAACAGTGCCAGACATAGAGTGCTCTCATAAACAGTGCCAGACATAGAGTGCTCTCATAAACAGTGCCAGACATAGAGTGCTCTAATAAACAGTGACAGACATAGAGTGTTCTAATAAACAGTGCCAGACATAGAGTTCTCCATAAACAGTGGCAGACATAAAGTGCCCCATGAACAGTGCCAGACATAAAGTGCTTCATAAACAGTGGCAGACATAAAGTGCCCCATGAACAGTGCCAGACATAAAGTGCTTCATAAACAGTTCCAGACATAAAGTGCTCTAATAAACAGTTCCAGACATAAAGTGCTCTAATAAACAGTGCCATGCATAAAGTGCCCTCATAAACAGTGCCAGGCATAAAGTGCTCTCATAAAACAGTGCCAGACATACAGTGCTCTAATAAACAGTTCCAGACATAGGGTGGTCCCTAAACAGTCCCATCTAAAAAAAGAGTCAATTGAAGAGTGATTGAGCCAATACTAAACCGTGGAAGTATGAAAAGGTCCCCATAAGCAGTATCAGACATAGAGTGCTGTCTTAAAGATTGCCAAAGAGTGCTCTTATAAACAGTGCCAGACAGAGAAATCTCTCATAATCAGTGACAGTCATAGAGTGCTTTGATATAAAAGTGCCAGACATAGAATGCTCTCTAACAGTTCCGTATAAGGACTCCTTTGAAGAGTCTGCACTAAATAGTGAACAAAATTGCCCCATAAACAGTGCCAGACCCACAGTAGAGTGCTCTCTTAATTCTTTAGTGACCAGCAAGTTTTAGTTTTTAATGGCACGATTTTGGGGTACACATAACGCCTTGATTAACTTTTATTAACTTTTTCTGGTGCGGAGAGTTTTTACATGGTAAATTTTGTGAAACTGATGTTGCGTCATAAATAACATGATAACTTTAAGTACAATTACAGTAAAACCAAATATATAAAATTTTCTTTTAAAAAGATTTGCTACTTTTGCAGAATAACTTTTTTAAATAAAAGTCTATTTTTTTAACTTGGAGATTTTCTTTTAACGTAATCTATATTTTATTCTTATTTTTACTGTATACTAGTCCCATAAGGGGACTTTGATGTGCAATCCTCTGATCACTTCCATAATACACTGTACTACTTATGTGGGTCAGTGTATTACACTGTCAGTAGGATACTGATAGGCAATATCAGGCGGCACCTCTGGCACAGTCTGATACGCATGCACTGAAATCAGACCTGGGGGCCTTGATTAGGCCCCCAGCTGCCATGTTAAGACATCAATACCCCTCAATCTTATTTGCGGTGGTGCCAATGCCTGACTGTGGCGCCTAAGAGGTTAAACGCCAGGGATCGGTGCTTCTGCTGATCCAGGCCATTAGAACAGGAACCCAGCTGTCATGCTGCGCTTATTGGTGGCCACTAAGGGGTTAAAAAAGAATGCCAGACATACAGAGTGACTGAGTGCTCACTAAACAGTGGCAGTAAAAATAAAATTACCCCATGAACAGTGCCATCCGGAGAATGTAACGATAATCAGTGTCATCCAGAGTGTGCCACCCTCATAAACTATGTCAATGACAAAACCCTGAAGACTTCTAGTGCCAAACAGACTCCCGACTTTGGGGAGCACTTGACTGCCCTGCCGGGGGGTCCAAGGGGTGTAACCTATTTTTGAAAGACTCTTGAGCAATCCATAGAACAAGTATGCCTGGCACTAATATGTATCATAGGGCACTTCCTTCAGTGACCACTAGAGGGAGAACGCTTTCATATGACAGAGGAGGAGGAGGAGGATCTCACTGAGCTTCTGTACCTTAGAAAACGGCTTCTGAAGGGTTACATTTTTGATAAATGATATTTTTCTACTCATCCAATGGATCTTCTCCAGAGCCCGGCGTTGGGAGCTCCGCGACACTCTGCATACGACATTGTTCTCTGTAATTAATTCCGTATTTGACTTTCTCGTAGTCTCCGCTCTTGTCATTTCTGGCCAGTCACGCTTGGCTTGTCATTATTTAACTCTGCGGCCAGCTTTGCGTGACTGCAGTTTCATTAACGGAGGAGTTTTGTCGGCCTCTCGGAGTCAATAGGCACCTGCAACTTTTCTAAATTGTAAAATAATGTCAAGTGCATAAAAATCCATTACTGGAGGGAGGGGGGAGGGGGTCGGCGCACCACTAAGTAGTCAGCGGCTGTGATTCGGACAGAGAGCGGAATGCGGAGTCACATTCAGGCGACTAGTGGCGGCAGTAAACCGCACTTGATGTTCAGTCACGTACAGCACGGGCAAAACACAAACTACATCCCATATCACAAAAGGATATCATGTAAAACAAAATATCACTGCCACAAATATACCTAATATGTGACGTTAATGACCTAAAACTGCTTCATGTGCCACAAAATGGTATTACGTGTGCCAGAAATGTACACTTGTGATAGAAAAGCATTGTCACAAAATGTTATTTTGTGGCACAACAGTCAATTTTGTGATACAGAACCCTATTTTGCTCCAAAAATATCCCGTGGTATCACCAGGAAAATGACATTCTGAGATACAAAATACCATTTTGTGGCACAAAGCAAAATTTTATTAATGTCACAAATTAGGTTAATATTGGGACATAAGTAATATTCGGCGCCACACAACATTCATTTTGTAACGACAGTAGGAATTTAGCTTTGGCTTCGATTTAGGATGTTTGCTGCGGGCCTCATGCACCGCGACCCTATGTAATCCACGCAAATGCGGGTATGACCGCAAAATGCGGCCCAGGTGCCCATTAAAGTCAACAGGTCCGCCAAAAAAAAAATGCAGACAGCATACGGACCACACCTGTATTTTGCTGATCCACAGTTTGCGGACTGCAAAACGGATATGGCGGTCATTTATATGTTTTGTGGCAAAAATCATCACCCTGTGCAAAAATTGGGACGGGTTCACATCACCGTTATGGATTCCGTTTTTGTTTTTCATAAAAACATGGGAATCCATAAGACGGAAGTCAAAATGGAAGCCTTTAAGAGGCATCCCATTTTGATCCGTCATAATAGAGGTCTATGGGAATCATAACGGATCCGTCTGTTTTCCGTTATGCAGAACGAAAAAAAAAAGTCCTGTCGTCTTGCATAACGGAAACCAGACGGATCCGTTATGATTCCCATAGACCTCTATTATGACGGATCAAAATGGGATGCCTCCTAAAGGCTTCCATTTTGATTTCCGTCTTATGGATTCCCATGTTGTAACGGAAAACAAAAACGGAATCCATAACGGTGATGCGATCCCGCCGTGTCGATAATTAAATAACATTGCATTTTGTGCCACAAAATGGTATTACGTATGATGTTTTGTATTACTCTGGTGTCACAAATTAGGTTCATTTTGTGCCTTTTTTTCGGAATTTAGGCTTCTTTCACACCAGCGTTAGGTTTGTCCAGCCTACCGGATCCGTACTAACGCTTGCACACGTTTGCTGCCCGAAGTCTGGCCCAGCCCTTTTCACTATAATGGGGATGTGCGGGTGCAGCATGGCAAACATGCCGAGAGGCGGACGGACAAAAACCCTTGCCGGACAAGCCTAGCGCTAGTGTGGAAGAAGCCGTAGTGTTGGCTTTGATATTTTGTTGCGATTTTACATCATTCAGATGTTTTGTGTTTTGGACTGTATCCAAGCAATGTCCCCTGTGAACTAGGTCACGACTACTCTCATTACTGCTCCACGGGTTGTCCGTTTTTCTTTTTCAGACTCATGAAGGGCAAAGATGGACTCCAATATCCAGGGATGGGTCACTAAGTAGAAGAACCTAGGAAAGCTGGATATTCTCTGCATTGAAGGCCACCCAGGATGAGGGACCCCCCTCTAGGATGTCCATATTCTGGGCAGTGGTTAGGCAGAAGCACCGAGACCTATTTTAATAACATCTCGTCAGCGATAATGAGGGTGACTTCATTTAGCAAACCAACAGAATCCGGCGAGCCGCAGCCGGAAGGTTTGTCGGCGCAGTGGAAGCGATTATTCCTTAATAAGATATCGTACACGTCCCTGCAGTCCTGCAAGATGCCCTCTATTCCCAGCCTATTAGCTTCTATTTAGCTAACATCCAATTAAGCAATTAGGCTTAAGGAATACAAAGCAATGTGATTAACTCAGCCTTAATTAAACCGCCGTCGCGCAGACATGGCTTCCCTCGTAACGTTTTAAAGGACCGCTGAACCTAAAAGGACAATCGCTCTAGCGCAAAGGAGCTTCTGTCAATACTGACACATCTGTGCGGAGAAGTTACGTGAGATGAAGATGAAAGTCAGAAGGCAAGTTCTCCAGCATCGCGGCTGGAGTCATCGGTTACATGCAAAGTGTCTGAGCGAACTGGGGAAACCTCCATAAAACGGAGTGAGTCGTCTAGAGACGTCTTGTCCCTCATCATTACAGAGCAGGATACTGGTTTGCTGGATGAGAAGAGTCAAATGCAGGTGGTAGTAGTTCTCTTTGAGCTAATTTACATACTTTTTCCCATGGAGCATTGCCCGACAATAAGTTTCCATACACAACTGTCTACAGAGAGACTGTTCTTCTTCAGGAGCATTGCTGGAAAGTAAGCCTACACACACCCTAAGGCCTCTTGAAGGAGACCATGTGCCATTTATAATATTCGTGTATAGCAGAGGTCTTTGGGCCCCTCAAGCAGTAGGACCCATGTTTGACTTGAAGCTCTGCACCCTGTAACCCTGACCCCATAGTTAGACCTCTGGTCCAAGGGTAGTGATGAGCGGCAGGGGCTATATTAGAATTCGCGAATATATGACAAATATTTTGTCGAATATTCGTCATATATTCGCGAATATTCGAAAAAAACGAATACATAGCGAATGCAATATATTGAGTATATTGCTATATACTGCATTTGTTTTTTGAATATTCGTCATTTTTCATCATCCATCTGAAGTGAACAGTACACATGATTCCTCCCTGGTTAGGGTGTCTGGTTCCCAAAAAAACTGTTCTTATCTGTCCGGGCTCCCTAGGATTTCAGCCCGCTCCAGTCAGTGCCCGTTGCCGTGCTCATGGAGCGTCCCCATCACCATGGGAATGCCTTGGGGTTCGAATATACCATCGGATCTGAATTTTCACGATCTCACAACAGCGAATAGTCTTGTCATAAGACTATGCAACCAATAGACTATGCGACCTCTATTGGTTGCATATTCTTATGACAAGACTATTCGAAAAAAAGTGCCGATATTCGCGTTAAAAATGTGTAATTCGAATATTCGCGCTCAAAACTATCCAAGGGTTGTCTAACCTGAAAGACCCATTTAGAAATAACTTATCAGGAAATTGTGAGTTAAGAAAATCAGGGTCCTACCATCAATTAATGAGAGCAGAGAGCGGCCGTGAATAATATCGTGTATCCTCTTGCAGACTACAGATCCCAATATCCAACTTATTTTTAGCAGGTCCTTCTAACAAAGTGGGATATTTAAAAAAGACTAGTCTTCTCAATTAATACTATGTGTGGCTGGTCTAGGGTACTGAATTGGTTCATAGTCATTGCCCGGGTAGTCTAGAGTAGTGAAGGAGACAAATGTCATGCCCCTAGTGGTCTAGAGTAGTGATGAAACTAATGAGGACATCTCTAGCGGTCTGAGAGAATGAAAGTGTGGATAGTAATAACCCTGGTGGTCTTGGGTAGTAAAGTACCTAATAATTAGTGATGAGTGAAGTTTTTGAAAATTCAATTTGGCTGCTTCGCCGAATTTTACAAAATAATTATCTTTGTGACGAATTACTTCATCACGAAGTGCATTATTTTGTAAGTAGTGGGTGCAATGACGGGGAACGGCCATAGTGCCGCTCTCCATCATTGTACCCCTCAGCTGCCGCGTTCATACATGATCACGGCATCTGAGAGTAAAAACAGTATACAATTAACAGAAAAAACAAATTCAATCATACTTACCTCCTCCATTTGCTCGCGACGGGCTTGAAGATCTGGCGCGAACTCTCATCATTAATCCCCACGCACAGGATTTTGGCTGAGATCTTCAATCAAGATGGCGGCAGCCAGCCCGTCGCGAGCAAATGAAGGAGGTAAGTATAAATTTTTTAGTTTTTTACACTATTTCAGGTTAAATCGATTCACTACCACGAATCGATTCGGCTTTGCGGTGAATCAAATTTATCCTGAAATTCGGATCAAATTCCACTTTGTTGGATTTGATTCGCTCAACTCTACTAATATTAATGCCTGGTGGTCTTGGGTAGTAAAGAACCTAATAATAATGCCTGGTGGTTTGAGAGGATGCAAAGGTGATCAGTTATAACCCTGGTGGTCTTGGGATAAACTAATGCTAACATGCCCAGTGCTCTTAGAGGATAAAGTGTTGAATAGCAATACTCTTGGGGGTCTTTTGTAGCGAAAAAAACTAATAATAACTAGTGGTCTAAGATGATGATGTGTTATACCCTGGTGGTCTGATGAAAGGGTGAACAGTAATTATATTGGTGGTCTTAGTTAGTGAAGAACTAATGATAATATAGAAGTGGTCTGTGCAGATTAAGTGGTGAAAAGTAATAGCCCTGGTGGTCTGGGGTAGTAAAGACCCTAATGATAATGTCTGGTGGTTTGAGAAGATGAAAGGTTAGTTTAATAGTTAATAGTAATGATCATAGTGGTCATGGGTAGTATAGACTTGAATGATAACATGCTTGGTGGTATATGAGAGGATGAGAGGGTGAATAGTAATAATCCTGGTGGTCTTGGGTAGCAAAGAAGCTAATTATAATCTTCCATGGTGGTCTAAGGAGATGAAGTGGTGAATAGTTATAACCCTGGTGGTCTTGCATAGTGAAGAAACTAATGATAACATCCCTGGTGATCTGGGAGACTAAAGAGTAAATAGCAATAACCCTGGTGGTCCTGGGTATGGAATAAATACATGAAAACATCCCTGGTGGTCCGAGAAGATGAAAGGATGAATAGAAATTATCCTGGTGGTCTTGGGTAGTGGAGAAATCAAAATTTTCCCTGGTGTATAGTAATAATCCTGGTGGCATTGGTTAGTAGAGAAATGAACGATGACTTGGCTGGTAGTCATTACCCTGGTGGTCTTGGGTAATAAGGAAGCAAATGATAATATATGTTGTAGTCTGTGCAGACAAAGGGGTGAATAGTAGTAACCCTGGGGGTTATTATTCGTATCCTTAAAGGAATTGTCTCACTTCAGCAAATAGCATTTATTATGTAGAGGAAGTTAATACAAGGCACTTACATGTATTGTGATTGTCCATAATGCCTCCTTTGCTGGCTGCAGGGCCGTCTTTAACAAGGGGCAAAAGGGGCAGCTGCCCCGTGCCCACTGCCCCGGGTGTTAAACTGTCAGCTACACAGGGGGGTGCTGCCATGCCATGCCTGCCTGCTGGCAGGGCTGGCGCCACCAGTAAGGTGACTTAGGCAGTCGCCTAGGGCGCCATTTAGCAGGGGGCGCCCGTTGCGGTGTGGAGTAAAAAAAAAAAAAAAAGTTGGTTATAAGTTCGGCCGGCCGGCGGCGCCCCTCATGCTGCGCCTCCTGAGCGGCTGAGCGCTTGCCGCTCCTCTAAAGAATCTCCGGCCGCCGGCTCAGTGCTGCGCAGCCTGCCTGCGCCTGCTGTGTCTGCTCAGTGCTGTTAATGTGGGGTGGCCGAGCTCTGTTCGGTCCGCGGTACAGGAGCTTTTGTTTTCTGTACCCGGCCGGACTGACAGGAAGTGTTCACTTAGTGAGCTCGGCCACGCTACACTAGAGGTGACAGGGGGGGGATGGAAATTAGAGTGACACGGGGGGGGGGGGGGGATGGAAATGAGAGTGACAAGGGGGGAGGAAATGAGTGTCAAGGGGGGGAATGGAAATGAGAGTGTTAAAGGGGGTGGGAATGGAAATGAGAGTGACAAGGGGGGGAATAGAAATGAGAGTGACAACGGGGGGGGGGAGGAAATGAGAGTGACAAGGGGGGGGAATGGAAATGAGAGTGACAAGGGGGGGAATGAGAGTGACAAGGGAGGGAGGGGGGGGAGAGTGACAAGGGAGGGGGGGGGGGGGGAGAGAGTGACAATGGAGTCCCCAGAGCCAGACTGCAGCCAGACCAGATCATCTTATTGTCCTGGTGGTAAGTAGACAATGCAATATGTTTATTATGTAATTGTTTAGTTATTAATACTACATTGGAAACTAATTTACCTCACATTTAGGGTCCATTCACACATCCGTGTGTGTTTTGCGGATCCACAAAACACGGACAGCGGCAATGTGATTTCCGCATTTTGCGGACCGCACATTGCCGGCACTAAGAGAATATGCCTATTCTTGTCCACTATTGTGGACAAGAATAGGACATGTTCTATTTTTTTCAGCATCGGAATTGCGGATCCGGGGCCGCATGTCATGCGGCCCCATAGAAATGTATGGGTCCGCAATTCCGTTCCGCAAAAAGAGACAGCTACAAGAAGCTGGATTAACCGTAAGTGAAGCATAGCAGTTCTTTTAATTTAAAAGCTGAGAAAGGGCTGGAACATATGTGATGTCTGATAGGGGGGGCGGCAATTTTTATCTTGCCTAGGGCGGCAAAAATCCTTGCACCGGCCCTGCCTGCTGGCACTCCAGGTGGCGAACTGTGAGAGCTGTGATTCTCTTAGGAGAAAGGTCCTTAGATGACATCATCACCATGTGACCAGTAACCTAGCAATATTACTGGTCACATGGCTATGAGGTAACCAAAGGTCCTTTCTTTCTACCAGGAGTGTTGCTGCAGGAGAAATTTGCCTTAACTGTGGAGCTTTTTTTGTGAAGATTACATCAGGAAAAGGTGACAAGGGCTGTTATGCTAATATACTGTAAGCTACTGTATACTGTGGGGGGGGGGGCTATATACTGTGGGAGTCTGTATACTTTGGGGAGCTATACTGCTCTACTGTATACTATGGGGTGCTGTATACTGTGAGGGGCTGTATACTGTGGGGGGCTGTATACTGTGGTGTGCTATACTGCTCTACTGTATACTGTGGGGTGCTGTATACTGTGGGGTGCTATAGTGCTCTACTGTATACTGTGGGGTGTTGTATACTGCGGGGTACTGTATACTGTGGGGTGCTGTGTACTGTGGGGTGCTGTATACTGCTCTACTGTATACTGTGGGGTGCTATATACTGTGGGGTGCTATACTGCTCTACTGTATACTGTGGGGTGCTGTATACTTTGAGGTGCTGTATTCTGTATAGTTTGGGGTGCTGTATACTGTATACCGTGAGGTGCTGTATACCATGAGGTGCTGTATACTGTGGGGTGCTGTATATTGTGGAGTGCTATACTGCTCTACTGTATACTGTGGGGTGCTGTATAGTGTGGGGGGCTGTATAGTGTGGGGTGCTATACTGCTCTACTGTATACTGTGGGGTTCTGTATACTGTATACTGTGAGGTGCTGTATACTGTAGAGTTTGGGGTGCTGTATACTGTATACTATTTCCTATAGTGTGCAAGTACGGCCACTGCTGATGGATTACAGGGTGGTTGTAACCATGGAAACAAGCAGTGTATAATGCGATGGAAAAATGAATCCAGCCAGCAAAGGAAGCAATACGAATAATCACAATACATTAGTAAGTGCCTTCTATTCACTTCTTCTACATAATAAATGCTATTTGCTAAAATGAGACACCCCTTTAATAGTCTGATGGAGATTGGTAATATTACTAGAATCTGTGATAAGGAAAATGGTAAGAAACTGAAACACAAAATATCAGAAAAAAATTAAGAGAAAAAATATGAGAAAATTCTATTAACTTTATACACATCTCTGAAAAAACGTAAGTGATGATTTCACCTTGTGTACTAACGTCCTGAGCACTGACTGTAGGATGACTATCACAAGAACAAGACGTTTTACTGTCACGACAATGAGATTGTTTCCCTTTTAGGAAACAGAATGAGGTTAAATCTGCACAAATTACCTCAAAACTTTGCTACAATGTTGCCAAATAACTTTAACAAGATTTCAATTCCCACCAGATCAGCGAAGCGCTGCTGGAGCTGATGCTATCGTAGATTGCAGGCGTTCTGGATCTGGACTCTCCTAATTGTCAGATTTTTTAAAAAATATCAAGAAAATAAATGGGGGATAATTCAGAGAAATTGCTGCTCAATTACAGATTAACAATGTAAAGGGAAGAAAATTATATCACAGATTATTGTCTGGGGAATCAACTCGTCCCCACTAATGAGGCTCAGTAAACCAGATCTATACACAGCTGAGGGTAATCTAATATTCCTAATTTACCAAAACTAATCAAGTCCAGAGCTTTAACCGAGGCGTCAAATGTATGCTATTATAATTCATGAAATAATGATGCCTGGATCTTGTCAAACGTGTGACAGTTCATGTGAATACTAGAAACAGATTTGTGGAAAACATATTCATACATTTTTAGCATGCAAGCCCTAACTTATTTACCGTATCCACTACCAACTATCCACCATGTATAACAATTGAAATACTGTAATACTGCCCTTATGTACAAGAATATAACTACTATAATACTGCTCCTATGTACAAGAATATAACTACTATAATACTGCCTCCTATGTGCAAGAATATAACTACTATAATACTGCTCCTGTGTACAAGAATATAACTACTATAATACTGCTCCTATGTACAAGAATATAACTACTATAATACTGCCTCCTATGTACAAGAATATATCTACTATAATACTGCTCCTGTGTACAAGAATATAACTACTATAATACTGCCTCCTATGTACAAGAATATAACTACTATAATACTGCTCCTATGTACAAGAATATAACTACTATAATACTGCTCCTATGTACAAGAATATAAGTACTATAATACTGCCTCCTATGTACAAGAATATAACTACTATAATACTGCTCCTATGTACAAGAATATAACTACTATAATACTGCCTCCTATGTACAAGAATATAACTACTATAATACTGCTCCTATGTACAAGAATATAACTACTATAATACTGCCCCTATGTACAAGAATATAACTACTATAATACTGCCTCCTATGTATAAGTATATAACTACTATAATACTGCTCCTATGTACAAGAATATAACTACTATAATACTGCTCCTATGTACAAGTATATAACTACTATAATACTGCTTCTATGTACAAGAATATAACTACTATAATACTGCCTCCTATGTACAAAAATATAACTAGTATAATACTGCCCCTATGTACAAGAATATAACTACTATAATACTGCTCTTATGTACAAAAATATAACTACTATAATACTGCTCCTATGTACAAGAATATAACTACTATAATACTGCTCCTATGTACAAAAATATAACTACTATAATACTGCTCCTATGTACAAGACTATAACTACTATAATACTTTCTCCTATGTACAAGAATATAACTACTATAATACTGCTCCTATGTACAAGAATATAACTACTATAATACTGCCCCTATGTACAAGACTATAACTACTATAATACTGCCTCCTATGTATAAGTATATAACTACTACAATACTGCTCCTAAGTACAAGAATATACCTACTATAATACTGCCTCCTATGTATAAGTATATACGTATTATAATGCTGCCTCCTATGTACAAGAATATAACTACTATTATACTGCCTCCTATGTATAAGTATATAACTACTATAATACTGCTCCTATGTAAAAGAATATAACTACTATAATACTGCTCCTATGTAAAAGAATATAACTACTATAATACTGCTCCTATGTACAAGAATATAACTACTATAATACTGCCCCTATGTACAAGACTATAACTACTATAATACTGCCTCCTATGTATAAGTATATAACTACTACAATACTGCTCCTAAGTACAAGAATATACCTACTATAATACTGCCTCCTATTGTAAAGACCGGCGTCACGCCCAGGGAGGGAAAAGGGAAAGCCCTGCCCAAGGGAGAGGGAAAGGTGGTGACCCCTGACTCACCTTGCGGCTGGCACCTGACTGCGCTGACGTCCCTAGACGGGTTCCTCACCCGTGCGGCGATCACGTGCCTAAACCCTGGCTTTCCCTAGAATGAGCCCTAGATAGTGAACGGTCCGGTGGGATCGCTAGTCCGCACCACTGTCCCTAAGAGGGAAACACCAGGGAGAGGACAGACAATACAAACACATAAACCCAGGTGGGCGACCACAGCAGACCACCAAGGTCCAACAGGGATCCGGAGGGAAACGTTCTGGACCAACAACCAGAGAACGCAGCAACACAGCTCCAGTAGGTCAGTATAGAAGTCCAGGCAGGAAGCTCTATATATGGGAATGATGAGTGGTAATAGAGACCCTGCAGGGCGTGTATGCAAAAATTTTGCGCGCGCACAGGTAGAACAAGAAGACACAAAATCCAATACATCCTGACGCAACCTTGGCCACCAAAAACGACGAGACAATAGCTCCAAGGTTGCTTTACTACCCGGGTGCCCAGCAAGTGCCGAATTATGATGTTCCTTTAATAATTCGAAACGCAGGTTCAACGGTACAAACAATTTCTCTGAGGGGCAAGAGACCGGGGCGTCCCCCTGGGCCTCTAACACCTTCCCCTCCAGAGCAGAGCGTACCGCAGAAACAACCACTCCTCTTTGAAGAATGGGTACCGGTTCGCTCACATTACCCCCTCCAGGGAAACAACGAGATAGTGCATCAGCCTTGGTATTTTTTGCCCCAGGACGATAGGTAATAACAAAGTTAAACCTGGTAAAAAAATAGTGACCACCTAGCTTGTCTAGGAGTGAGACGCTTAGCTGATTCGAGGTACAGAAGATTTTTGTGGTCCGTAATCACAGTGACGGGGTGGACTGCCCCCTCTAAAAAGTGACGCCATTCTTCAAATGCTAGTTTAATAGCTAATAGTTCCCTATTGCCGATATCGTAGTTCTTTTCTGCTGCAGATAGTTTTTTAGAAAAGAAAGCACAAGGATGCCATTTGCCAGGAGACGGACCCTGAGACAGCACAGCCCCCACTCCCACCTCTGACGCATCGACTTCAACAATAAAAGGCTGAGAGACATCAGGTTGGACTAGTACAGGTGCCGAGGTAAACCTCTCTTTTAGAGAGGAAAAAGCAACTTTAGCCAGGTCAGACAATTTAGAAAAATCAGTCCCCTTCCTAGTCATGTCAGTAAGGGGTTTTACAATAACTGAATAATTTTTAATGAATTTCCTATAGAAATTTGCGAAGCCCAAGAACCGTTGCAGTGCTTTGAGGTTCTCAGGAAGATCCCAATCTAAAATTGCCTGGACCTTCCTAGGATCCATACGGAAACCTGAAGCGGATAAAAAATAATCTAGGAATTGTATCTCCTGAACGGCGAAGACACATTTTTCAATTTTAGCATATAATTCATTCGTCCGTAGGACCTGCAGTACTTGTCTGACATGCACCTCATGTGTTCTCAGATCAGACGAATAAATTAAAATATCATCTAGGTATATTACCACAAACCTGCCGATTAGATGACTAAAAATGTCATTAACGAAATGTTGAAAGACGGCAGGAGCATTGGTCAGACCGAAAGGCATAACTAGATTTTCATAATGCCCCTCAGGGGTGTTAAAAGCTGTCTTCCACTCATCCCCTTCCCTGATACGAATCAGATTGTAGGCCCCCCTAAGATCAAGTTTGGAGAACCACCTAGCACCCGCAATCTGGTTAAACAGGTCAGGAATGAGAGGAAGAGGGTATGGGTCTCGGATGGTTATCCGATTTAATTCGCGAAGATCTAGGCAAGGACGCAGACCCCCATCTTTCTTTTTAACAAAGAAAAACGCTGCAGCCACGGGTGAAGAAGAGGGTCTGATGTGTCCCTTAGCCAAGCTCTCGGAGATATAATCTTTCATAGCTTGTCTCTCTGGACCCGAAAGATTATATAACCTGGTCTTGGGTAATTTTGCGCCGGGAATAAGGTTAACCGGGCAATCATAAGGACGATGAGGTGGTAACTTCTGACAACCCTTTTCAGAAAAAACATCCTCAAAGTCCGAAATAAATGTAGGTAGGGTAGTTATGGAGGCGACTAAGCAATTGCTATTTAAGCAATTTTCTCTGCACTGCTCACTCCACTCCGATATCTCCCTGGCCTGCCAATCCACCACTGGATTGTGCGCTACCAACCAGGGAAGGCCCAGCACTACCGGAGTGGGAAGCCCCTCCAGAACATAACATGAAAGCAACTCGTTATGGTGGTCCCCTACCCGAAGGTGTAAGTTATGGACAATGTGAGTGAGGTTTCTCTGAGACAGAGGAGCAGAATCTATAGCGAATACGGGAATAGGTCTCTGCAGCGTACAGAGAGACAAACCCAAAGTGCGGGCAAAATGGGCATCTATCAAATTTACCCCTGCTCCACTGTCTAGAAAAAAAGAAATAGTCTCCGTCTTAACACCGAAAACAATAACCGCTGGCAACACAAATTGCGATGTACGTATGGAGGAAACGTATACCCCCCGGCTGACATCCTCCACACAGCCTGGGGTTAGTAGTTTTTCCGACGGTCTTTTGTTTCTGAGGAAAGAAGGACAGACATTAATTAAATGACGCCTCTCCCCACAAAAAAAAAAAAACCCACGCCTACGGCGAGCCTCAGGAGCATGGACCTGACGAGTAGTTCCTCCTAGCTGCATAGGCTCGTCTAAGTCCGTACAGACTAACTGCTGCTTGGGAGGTGTTACCAATTGCTCCGGTTTTTTCGACCTGTCCCTAAGGCGTCTATCTATTCAGATAGAAAGGGACATAACCGCATCAAGGGAAAAAGGGGTCTCATATAATGCAAGCGCATCCTTAACCCTTTCGGATAACCCAGAGCAGAACTGACTCCTGAGAGCCGGGTCGTTCCATTGGGTATCCGTAGCCCACCTACGGAAGTCAGAGCAATACTCCTCTACCGGCCGCTCTCCTTGTAGGAGTCTCCGTAAACTTGATTCAGCCAGTGCGACTCGGTCAGGGTCGTCATATATGAGACCCAAGGCCCCGAAAAACTCATCCACTGACCGAAGAGCCTGGGAATCAGTGGGTAAAGAGAACGCCCAGGACTGCGGGTCCCCCTGCAGCAGGGAAATAACAACCCCCACCCGCTGATCTTCATTACCAGAGGAGTAAGGGCGCAGTTTAAAATATAATTTACAGGCCTCACGGAATGTCAAAAACTTGTCCCTTCCCCCAGAAAATCTGTCAGGGAGAGGGACCTTGGGTTCCGCAACAACCTGGTTACCAGTAGCAACCGCTGGGCTTGCAGTCAGTTGTAATTGCTGCTGTTGCTGGAGGACCGACGCCTTCAATCCTGCCACCTCCAAAGACAGGCCATGAAATTGTTTGGACAGAGCAGCAATTGGATCCATACTGGATTCTAAGTAGGTAAAAATGTTTTTTTTTTTTTTTTTACCTACACAAAATAAGGGCCAGATATAATGTAATGACCGGCGTCACGCACAGGGAGGGAAAAGGGAAAGCCCTGCCCAAGGGAGAGGGAAAGGTGGTGACCCCTGACTCACCTTGCGGATGGCACCTGACTGCCCTGACGTCCCTAGACGGGTTCCTCACCCGTGCGGCGATCACGTGCCTAAACCCTGGCTTTCCCTAGAATGAGCCCTAGATAGTGAACAGGCCGGTGGGATCGCTAGTCCGCACCACTGACACTAAGAGGGAAACACCAGGGAGAGGACAGACAATACAGACAAACACATAAACCCAGGTGGGCGACCACAGCAGACCACCAAGGTCCAACAGGGATCCGGAGGGAAACGTTCTGGACCAACAACCAGAGAACGCAGCAACACAGCTCCAGTGGGTCAGTATAGAAGTCCAGGCAGGAAGCTCTATATCTGGCAACCAGAGAAGTGGGAGAGGGGAATATAAGGAGGTTGGGAGTGACGGACAAGGAACATCTGAGGAGAAGGAGCTACGGATCCCTGAGTGAGCCAAAAAGGGTTGCAAAGCAAACCCAGAAAGCTACCATAAGGAAACAGCCCTATCTACTACATAGAGCGCGCAGCCAACCGCTGCGACTTCCTGACCCCGGGTATAACGGAGTCAGGCGTGGCTGTTGACACCCTCGTGACACCTATGTACAAGAATATAACTACTTTAATGCTGCCTCCTATGTACAAGAATATAACTACTATAATACTGCCTCCTATGTATAAGTTTATAACTACTATAATACTGCTCCTATGTAAAAGAATATAACTACTATAATAATGCTCCTATGTACAAAAATATAACTACTATAATACTGCTCCTATGTACAAGACTATAACTACTATAATACTGCCTCCTATGTACAAGAATATAACTACTATAATACTGCCTCCTATGTACAAGAATATAACTACTACAATACTGTCTCCTATGTGCAAGAATATAACTACTATAATACTGTTTCTATGTACAAGAATATAACTACTATAATACTGTCTCCTAAGTACAAGAATATACCTACTATAATACTGCCTCCGATGTATTAGTATATAAGTACTATAATACTGCTGCTATGTACAAGAATATAACTACTATAATACTGCTCTTATGTACAAAAATATAACTACTATAATACTGCTCCTATGTACAAGAATATAACTACTATAATACTGCCTCCTATGTACAAGAATTTAACTACTATAATACCACTCCTATGTACAAGAATATAACTACTATAATACTGCTCCTATATACAAGAATATAACTACTATAATACTGCTCCTATGTACAAGAATATAACTACTATAATACTGCCTCCTATGTACAAGAATATAACTACTATAATACTGTCTCCTATGTACAAGAATATAACTACTATAATACTGCTCCTATATCCAAGAATATAACTACTATAATACTTCCCCTATGTACAAGAATATAACTAATATAATACTGCTCCTATGTACAAGAATATAACTACCATAATACTGCTCCTATGTAAAAGAATATAACTACTATAATACTGCTGCTATGTACAAGAATATAACTACTACAATACTGTCTCCTATGTACAAGAATATAACTACTATAATACTGCCTCCTATGTACAAGAATTTAACTACTATAATACCACTCCTATGTACAAGAATATAACTACTATAATACTGCTCCTATATACAAGAATATAACTACTATAATACTGCTCCTATGTACAAGAATATAACTACTATAATACTGTCTCCTATGTACAAGAAAATAACTACTATAATACTGCTCCTATATACAAGAATATAACTACTATAATACTTCCCCTATGTACAAGAATATAACCAATATAATACTGCTCCTATGTACAAGAATATAACTACCATAATACTGCTCCTATGTAAAAGAATATAACTACTATAATACTGCTCCCTATGTACAAGAATATAACTACTACAATACTGTCTCCTATGTACAAGAATATAACTACTATAATACTGCCTACTATGTACAAGAATATAACTACTATAATGCTGCTCCTATGTACAAGAATATAACTACTATAATACTGCTCCTATGTACAAGAATATAACTACTATAATACTGCCTCCTATGTACAAGAATATAACTACTATAATACTGTCTCCTATTGTCACGGAAGGTGTACAGGAAACAAGACAATGCAAAAGAATCTATGACTCACTGGATCCAAAACTAAGGAACAAAAGGGAGACCCCTGCATGAGACCTGGCACTCTCCCTGACTGCTCAGCCTATGCGAACACCCCAAAGGTGGATGGTCGCATATCCTCGTACCTCGACTATATAACACCTAAACACCCTACAATAGTGAGGGGACACAACCACCGGCTCCCTACACTAGACACGGAGGGAGTCAGGGTCATCTGAGATCCAGCAAACAGAAAATCACAAATAAATGTACAGCACTTATCTTGTAGAAGACTGGGAAATAGGAACAGCATGCACAAACACTCCAGGAAGTTGTATAAGCCGCACACTAATGCATTATGGGGAGGAAATTTAAAGGGATGCAATCAGTCCAACTACATGACAGCTGAGAGAGACTAACGAGATGAGGAACTGAAAACCAAAACAAAGAAAACTCAAGGAGGAGGTTCTGAAAGGCTTCTGTCAGAGCTTCTCAGCTGTCTGGTTGTGACACCTATGTACAAGAATATAACTACTATAATACTGCTCCTATATACAAGAATATAACTACTATAATACTGCTCCTATGTACAAGAATATAACTACTATAATACTGCCTCCTATGTACAAGAATATAACTACTGTAATACTGCTCCTATGTAAAAGAATATAACTACTATAATAATGCTCCTACAGTATGTACAAAAATATAACTACTATAATACTGCTCCTATGTACAAGACTATAACTACTATAATACTGCCTCCTATGTACAAGAATATAACTACTATAATACTGCCTCCTATGTACAAGAATATAACTACTACAATACTGTCTCCTATGTGCAAGAATATAACTACTATAATACTGTTTCTATGTACAAGAATATAACTACTATAATACTGTCTCCTAAGTACAAGAATATACCTACTATAATACTGCCTCCGATGTATTAGTATATAAGTACTATAATACTGCTGCTATGTACAAGAATATAACTACTATAATACTGCTCCTATGTACAAGAATATAACTACTATAATACTGCTCCTATGTACAAGAATATAACTACTATAATACTGCCTCCTATGTACAAGAATTTAACTACTATAATACCACTCCTATGTACAAGAATATAACTACTATAATACTGCTCCTATATACAAGAATATAACTACTATAATACTGCTCCTATGTACAAGAATATAACTACTATAATACTGCCCCTATGTACAAGAATATAACTACTATAATACTGTCTCCTATGTACAAGAATATAACTACTATAATACTGCTCCTATATACAAGAATACAACTACTATAATACTTCCCCTATGTACAAGAATATAACTAATATAATACTGTTCCTATGTACAAGAATATAACTACCATAATACTGCTCCTATGTAAAAGAATATAACTACTATAATACTGCTCCCTATGTACAAGAATATAACTACTACAATACTGTCTCCTATGTACAAGAATATAACTACTATAATACTGCCTCCTATGTACAAGAATATAACTACTATAATACTGCTCCTATGTACAAGAATATAACTACTATAATACTGTCTCCTATTGTCACGGAAGGTGTACAGGAAACAAGACAATGCAAAAGAATCTATGACTCACTTGATCCAAAATTAAGGAACAAAAGGGAGACCCCTGCATGAGACCTGGCACTCTCCCTGACTGCTCAGCCTATGCAAACACCCCAAAGGTGGATGGTCGCATATCCTCGTACCTCGACTATATAACACCTAAACACCCTACAATAGTGAGGGGACACGACCACCGGCTCCCTACACTAGACACGGAGGGAGTCAGGGTCATATGAGATCCAGCAAACAGAAAATCACAAATAAATGTACAGCACTTATCTTGTAGAAGACTGGGAAATAGGAACAGCATGCACACACACTCCAGGAAGTTGTATAAGCCGCACACTAATGCATTATGGGGAGGAATTTAAAGGGATGCAATCAGTCCAACTACATGACAGCTGAGAGAGACTAACGAGATGAGGAACTGAAAACCAAAACAAAGAAAACTCAAGGAAGAGGTTCGGAAAGGCTTCTGTCAGAGCTTCTCAGCTGTCTGGTTGTGACACCTATGTACAAGAATATAACTACTATAATACTGCTCCTATATACAAGAATATAACTACTATAAAACTGCTCCTATGTACAATGATATAACTACTATAATACTGCCTCCTATGTACAAGAATATAACTACTGTAATAATGCTCCTATGTACAAGAATATAACTACTATAATACTGCTCCTATGTACAAGAACATAACTACTATAATACTGCCTCCTATGTACAAGAATATAACTACTGTAATACTGCTCCTATGTACAAGAATATAACTATTATAATACTGCCTCCTATGTACAAGAATATAACTACTATAATACTGCCTCCTATGTACAAGAATATAACTACTATAATACTGCTCCTATGTACAAGAATATAACTACTATAATACTGCCTCCTATGTACAAGAATATAACTACTATAATACTGCCCCTATGTACAAGAATATAACTACTATAATACTGCCTCCTATGTACAAGAATATAACTACTATAATACTGCTCCTATGTACAAGAATATAACTACTATAATACTGCTCCTATGTACAAGAATATAACTACTATAATACTGCCTCCTATGTACAAGAATATAACTACTATAATACTGCTCCTATGTACAAGAATATAACTACTATAATACTGCTCCTATGTACAAGAATATAACTACTATACTACTACCTCCTATGTACAAGAATATAACTACTATAATACTGCTCCTATGTACAAGAATATAACTACTATAATACTGCCTCCTATGTACAAGAATATAACTACTATAATACTGCTCCTATGTACAAGAATATAACTACTATAATACTGCTCATATATACAAGAATATAACTACTATAATACTGCTCCTATGTACAAGAATATAACTACTATAATACTGCTCCTATGTACAAGAATATAACTACTATAATACTGCTCCTATATACAAGAATATAACTACTATAATACTGCTCCTATGTACAAGAATATAACTACTATAATACTGCTCCTATGTACAAGAATATAACTACTATAATACTGCTCCTATGTACAAGAATATAACTACTATAATACTGCTCCTATGTACAGGAATATAACTACTATAATACTGCTCCTATGTACAAGAATATAACTACTATAATACTGCCTCCTATGTACAAGAATATAACTACTATAATACTGCTCCTATGTACAGGAATATAACTACTATAATACTGCTCCTATGTACAAGAATATAACTACTATAATACTGCTCCTATGTACAAGAATATAACTACTATAATACTGCTCCTATGTACAAGAATATAACTACTATAATACTGCTCCTATGTACAAGAATATAACTACTATAATACTGCCTCCTATGTACAAGAATATAACTACTATAATACTGCTCCTATGTACAAGAATATAACTACTATAATACTGCCTCCTATGTACAAGAATATAACTACTATAATACTGCCTCCTATGTACAAGAATATAACTACTATAATACTGCTCCTATGTACAAGAATATAACTACTATAATACTGCCTCCTATGTACAAGAATATAACTACTATAATACTGCCTCCTATGTACAAGAATATAACTACTATAATATTGCCTCCTATGTACAAGAATATAACTACTATAATACTGCTCCTATGTACAAGAATATAACTACTATAGGGGGCGGAGCCTGGCTGCAGACCTAGCAGGACACATGTAGGAGAGCTCTCCTCCTTACCACTCTGCTAACTGGTAAATTCAGCGGTCTAATTTGCTCAAGAATGGGAAAAGTCGGTAGATATATACCCAGAGAGAAACCTGAAGTCAGCAAACCGGAGCGCGGTGCCTCAGATATGGATAAATATCTCAACAAGAAAACGACAGCTCCTGTGCCGGCCGGTCCTAAGATGGTGCTGCCGGAACTAGATGACTGGGGCAGGGATTCGGAGGGAGAAGATGAGGCTGCTGCAGAGCACACAGCAGGCCCCACATCACAAAGTGCTGCCCCGATATCCAGGCAGTTCCTGCAGCAGGCTTTATCAGCAGCCCTGGCCCCAGTGGTTCAGGATCTGCAGGAGATTAAAGCTGACCTGAAGCATATCGGCACGAGGGTGGAAACACTGGAAAGTAACCAGGCGTCCATCTCAAATTACATCAGAGCTGCAAGCGATCACACCATGGCTCTGGCAGCCTCACTGGACACAGCATACTCCCTCATAGAAGACCAGGAGAACAGGAACAGGAGGAAAAACCTCCGGATCCGCGGCCTACCTGAAAGCACCCCACATGAAGGCTTACCAGAAGCTGCCGGCGCCATCTTCTCCCTGCTCCTGGGAAGCTCCAGAGCGGCCGAGATTCAAATAGAAAGAATCCATAGAGCGCTCAGGCCGAAGCCAAAAGAGAGAGAGAACCCCAGGGACGTGGTATGCGGTCTCCTGAGGTGTGTGGACACTGCTGCCCTAATGCAAGCTGCCAGAAATATGAAGGAGATCATATATGAGGGGGCTAAAATCTCTATCTACCAGGACCTGGCATCCTCCACATTGAATAAAAGGAGGGCGCTGCGGCCCCTCACTGACCATCTGCGCCATCACAAGGTGCCATACAAATGGCTATTCCCCTTCGGCCTCACATTTGCTGTAGATGGGAAGCGCTGCACCATTCGCCTGCCACAAGATCTCCAGGCGGCCTGGGAGCTGCTGCAAACAGATCCACTAGATGTACCATCATGGCTGCCGTCTGCTGAGATTGGAACACAGCTGCCAGATCTCCCAGAGGCCTCAGGATGGCTTAAAGCTTCACAGAAGAAGAGGAACCAGCACAGATCAAGAGACACTTGAAGTCCTAGAGACTATACAGAGGAGTTATCTTACCTCAGATGAAGTTCTCCACAGACATCATAGAGGGACAGGTTCTTACTTGATTATATCACATCTTAAGTCTGCAAGTATACCTGTCTGTCATGAGTCCTGAATTGTTCCCGTTCTTGTTGTAATCTGCAGAGCAGACATTCTGCTTTGCAATGTTATTTTACTGCATTCAACCTAGACCATAATATGTAAGGTGCTATCCCGCACCAGTTCAGCAGGTGGCGCAATGTGGACACCATTATGAAGATATGGTTCCACTTTGTACCCCCCCTACCTACCAGGGTTATCTTGGCACAGACCTGGTACATGTGCCTGATTAAATGGCTGCTCACGCCCGCTTCACTGCAGCTAAGTGACCTGCTGCGGTGTTGCTGGCATGGAAGTCATTGCACTGTTATACTTGTCATGTTGACAGAAACTTTAGTTGTGATGTTACTTGTTCACTCCCTAGATACGGCCGATGTGAATAACTGGAGTTCTCCGGTTCCAAAGTCACCCCATTTTCTCAATGATGTCGTCAATTAAATGTACAACGTATAATGTAAGGGGCTTTAACACCCCACAAAAGCGCTCTCAGGTCATCCGTCTGCTAAAAAAGAACAATACAGATATTTGCTTCTTTCAGGAGCTGCATTTTAGAGAAACAAATGTACCTAAAATTCAGAACCCATACTTCCAACACTGGTATTTCAGTGCCTTTGAGAAAGCAAAAAGAGGAGTGGGTATTGCAATTTCTAGAAAAGTACCATTTACATTGATATCTACCCTGACGGACCCTGAGGGCCGCTTCATTTTCGTGAAAGGCCTCATAGGTACACAAAAGGTCACACTCGCTAGTTTGTACAGCCCTAACCGTGGCCAGAAACAATGGATCAAGATCACACTAAGTAAACTAGATCTGTTTGCAGAGGGGATTAGATTGATTGGGGGAGACCTCAATGTCACACTGAATCCTTTGATTGATGCTTCTGACGGCTCCTCCCAATTGACCCAATCAGCACTGGGGTGCATCAATAGGTACATATCAGACATGAATCTGCTGGACGTCTGGCGACTAGCCCACCCAGATACTAGGGAGTTCACCTTCTTCTCGGCCCCACACAAATCATATAAAAGATTAGACTATATCCTACTGTCAAGCAATGCCGTGGATATGGTGGACTCGGCTGACATAGGTGTTGTGTCCGTCTCTGACCACGCCCCAGTCTCTGCTGCCCTCAGATTTTCCAGCTTGCCTGCCTCAGTTAGACAGTGGCGCTTAAACGAGACGCTGCTAGATAGACAAGCAGATACCTCAATCCTGGAGCAAAAATTAAAGGACTTCTTTATAGATAATGCGACACCAGGTATGCCCCAGACGACACTGTGGGAGACGCACAAGGTGGTTATCCGGGGAGAGTTAATAGCCTTAGGTAGTAGGGTTAAAAAAGAGAAACAAAAGATCCTACACGATCTCTTGGTTCAGATAGCAGATAAAGAAGCGGTCCATAAACGGTCTAGAGCAATAAAAGTCCAGACTGAACTGACCCAGCTAAGATCACAACTAAAAGACCATTTAAACATTCAAAACGCAAAGGCTTATCAATATGCCCAATTTAAACACTACTCACACGGGGATAAAGGTTCTAAACTGACGTCCTCCCTAATTAAACAAAGGAAAGAGTCCATGTTCATACCCAATATCAAATCCAGTACTGGAAATATGCTGCATAAAACAGCTGACATTGCAGAAGAATTTCAAAAATTCTATAAGCAACTATACGGCCTGTCAGACCCTAATCACCCAGATCCATCAATACCAGAAGCAACAGACTTGTTTTTGAAAGGCCTCAATCTACCCCAGATAACCTCCCAAGAAAGTGACACCTTATTAGAGCCAGTCACCGAACTAGAAGTGAAAAAGTTACTAGCCTCTATGCCCATGGGTAAAAGTCCTGGCCCAGATGGCTTTCCAGTGGGCTATTATAAAAAATTCTCAGATATATTAATACCCCACCTGGTAACGTGGTGCAATGCACTCCTAAATGGTGAAACCCTTCATAAACAATCACTGGAGGCCACGGTAACCATCCTCCCCAAACCGGGGAAAGATCCCCTTCTCTGCGGTAGTTTTAGGCCAATCTCGTTACTTAACGTAGATATAAAAATATGGGCCAAACTTCTGGCGACACGTCTGGGAAATCTACTTCCTAAACTTATCCACCCTGACCAATCTGGCTTTGTTCCAGGGAGGGAAGGGAATCATAATTCCTGTAGGTTAATCACAGCAATACAGTGGGCCAAAAAGAAAAACCTCCCCTTGGCGCTGCTCAGTGTGGATGCGGAGAAGGCCTTCGACCGGGTGAGCTGGGACTTTATGAGGAGGACTCTACTGAGGTTTGGAATCCCGACGAGATTTCAGGAGGCAGTCATGTCATTGTACAAGGATCCGAGTGCTAGAATCAGGGTCAATGGCACATTGTCCCCATCCTTCCCTATTCGCAACGGGACACGTCAGGGCTGCCCCCTATCTCCTGCCTTATATATATTGGTCATGGAGACCCTTCTTCAGGCCATTAGAGACCATGTAAATATACGTGGTGTGAAAACAGAAAATGACGCCATAGAATACATTAATGTGGCATATGCTGACGATCTACTGATCATGGTTTCTAACCCGGTCGAGGCCTTCCCGCATCTTTTGACATTGTTTAAAGAGTATGGTAGGCTATCAAACTACAAAATGAATTATACCAAGTCAGAAGCTTTAAACGTTAATGCTCCGGCGAGCTCCATAGCCATTTTGAAATCAAATACACCATTTAAATGGCAGTCCTCCTGTGTTTCCTACCTAGGAGTTAGGATTTCCGCCTGCACGGAAGATTTATTCCGGCTTAATTATACTCCCCTAATATCAGAGGTCCAAAACCTGCTCCAATCGCTACGCCTCCCTTATTCCTCTTGGATGGGAAGGAAGAATATACTAAAAGCGTTTGTCCTCCCAAAAATTATGTACGTACTACAGATGTTGCCAATATTTTTACCTAACTCATATTTTACAAGGATTCGCAGGCTTTTTATGACTTACCTATGGGGCGGCAAGAAGGCTAGGGCTCCTCACCAGAGGCTGATACTGGGGCGTGGTCATGGAGGTATAGCACTGCCGGATGTCCAAACATATTACAGGGCTATTCACCTGAGGAGGTGGTTGCAGCTTTATTCCCCTGTCTACCGCACATTGGGCACGGAACTGGAACTAATGCAGCTCACCCAACCACAGAAAGCAGCACTATGGGGTCAGGCAAATGCATCACTCCATTCACATGTCCTCTTAAAGGGCACTAGCCTGGTCATTAAACAGCTCAACAAGACACATGGGCTCCTACAGAACCCCCCTAGTATAATGCCAGCAGATCTCATACCACACCCGATTCAGCCTCCAGGATCTCAGGTCTCGCAGATTTGGCACAGATTAAGAGATTTCTCCACAGCTGACTTTATAGGAAAGGTAAACGGCACTTTACCGGATCAACATCCCCTTAGCTTAGCCTGGAGTACATTTAACTTTCTAGACCTAATAACTATAAAATCTGCTGGGAAACAACTAACTACTCAGAAGTCATGTGTAATGACCCCGACATGGTTTGAAAAATTAGCAACCCCCCCTTCCCCTCAACGCAAATTGATATCCACTATATATTTGGCCTTGATCTCACCACAACGTCGCATTACTCCACAATATGTCCACACCTGGGCTAATGACCTTAAGGTTACCTTTTCGGAGACAGATATTCTCCGTATGCACGCACACTCGCATGGCTTCTCCCGCTGCGTGAAGATCCAAGAGCACTCATATAAGGTCCTCACACAGTGGTACCTCACCCCTAAACAACTATTTCTTAGTGGTCTGAGTGATCATGACAGGTGTTGGAGGTGTGGGGAAGAGAGTGGCACTCTTCTACACATTTTTTGGTCCTGTTCTAAAATAAGAGGATACTGGGATGACGTCTCTCGGACCATTAATGAAATTCTAAACACTAACCTGACATTAACCCCAGAGTTGGTTCTTTTATGGCTTCCAACAAAAGAACTATCGCCATCAAGGAACAAACTTGTTATACACTTGATTCAAGCTGCCCGTCTACTTATCCCCCAAAAGTGGCTGAGTGCGGAACCCCCCACCACCTCTCAGTGGTTAAGCAAACTAGATCACGTTCATCGTATGGAAGAGCTAGCGGGCTGGGAACTTAGGGCACATGAGAAGCACAAAAAACTATGGGCCCCATGGATTACATATAGATATGCGAATGGTACACCAACATCTTAAACAATTTTCAACAGACAAACAACTTTGAAAATGTCCCCCCAGACAGGAACGACACATTAGTGAGAATGGAGGGTGCTAAACCTTCTTCCTCCCTTTGGAATCATCAAAGGTTATCTTAACAGCCTCAGACCGTATCTGTCCAGTTCTAAGGACACCCCCCCCATCCCCCATCCCCCCCCCCCTTTTATATGTTTGTTTGACCTACTTACATCAGGTCACACACCAAATGTCAATTAGTTGGTTCTAGATGACCTTGCTCTGAAGACATGCACTTTATATATGTCATATGTATACTATGCACTATACTGTCAAAGTACGCTTTAGACTTGCCTGTAATAACTCTGATTTGTGCATCAATGTATGTAAACATCTCTTTTGATATGCTTTTCAATAAAAAGACAATTGACAAAGAATATAACTACTATAATAATGCTCCTATGTACAAGAATATATCTACTATAATACTGCTCCTATGTACAAGAGTATAACTACTATAATACTGCTCCTATGTACAAGAATATAACTACTATAATACTGCTCCTATGTACAAGAATATAACTGCTATAATACTGCCTCCTATGTACAGGAATATAACTACTATTATACTGCTCCTATGTACAAGAGTATAACTACTATAATACTGTCTCCTATGTACAAGAATATAACTACTATTATACTGCTCCTATGTACAAGAATATAACTACTATATTACTGCTCCTATGTACAAGAATATAACTACTATAATACTGCTCCTATGTACAAGAATATAACTGCTATAATACTGCCTCCTGTGTACAAGAATATAACTACTATAATACTGCTCCTATGTACAAGAATATAACTACTATAATAATGCTCCTATGTACAAGAATATATCTACTATAATACTGCTCCTATGTACAAGAGTATAACTACTATAATACTGCTCCTATGTACAAGAATATAACTACTATAATACTGCTCCTATGTACAAGAGTATAACTACTATAATACTGTCTCCTATGTACAAGAATATAACTACTATAATACTGCCTTCTATGTACAAGAATATAACTACTATAATACTGCTCCTATGTACAAGAATATAACTACTATAATACTGCTCCTATGTACAAGAATATAGCTACTATAATACTGCTCCTATGTACAAGAATATAACTACTATAATACTGCTCCTATGTACAAGAATATAACTACTATAATACTGCTCCTATGTACAAGAATATAACTACTATAATACTGCTCCTATGTACAGGAATATAACTACTATAATACTGCTCCTATGTACAAGAATATAACTACTATAATACTGCTCCTATGTACAAGAATATAACTACTATAATACTGCTCTTATGTACAAGAATATAACTACTATAATACTGCTCCTATGTACAAGAATATAGCTACTATAATACTGCTCTTATGTACAAGAATATAACTACTATAATACTGCTCCTATGTACAAGAATATAACTACTATAATACTGCTCCTATGTACAAGAATATAACTACTATAATACTGCCTCCTATGTGCAAGAATATAACTACTATAATACTGTCTCCTATGTACAAGAATATAACTACTATAATACTGCTCCTATGTACAAGAGTATAACTACTATAATACTGTCTCCTATGTACAAGAATATAACTACTATAATATATATAATATACTCTGTAACTGTTACAGCTTCTAACAGTAGATACGGCTGGTGGCAGTTAAAGGATGGAAACAAACAGCATGTGGCGGTATGCAGATAGATTTTGTTGAAACACTCAGCGGCTATACTGCATTTTTAAGTACTTGCAATTACAAAAGTCTTCAGATCAAGGTGCTGGTTTGAAAAATGTAGAATATTTTACATGGGACCACCCCTTTAAGTGCAGAGAGACGTTTAAAGGCACTGGTAGGTGTAAGTATAGTGGGATGCAGTTATACAGCACTGAGACGGTGGCGCCATGTAACAGTATGCTCACTACATGGCGGTGGATTATGAATTGCTCGGGGGATTACATTTTCCAGAACTGCTTAGTTTAATTTACTCCCCGCTCTGACAACCGTGATAAAACGACTTCATTCGGCGCCGTGATTCACAGGCCTTTGTTTCCCTTCTCTTTTCCGTGGAGTCAAACACGTGTAAGATTTGTGGCCTCTGCAAATGGAACTTGGGCAGAGTCTATAAATCAGACGTTACTTAAGTCTCCGATACCAACCTTGAGTAAAACTGGGATTAAATGTTCATTTCCTCGCCGTCATCCTCGACGTGTCCAAGAGCTCGGTAAAATATAAATCAAGGGCTGAATGATAAAAATATGAAACTAATTTGCTGGCGGGATACAGGAGCTGACATTTATCACGGGAAGTTCTACGCTTTTCCTTGAAATCGCATCCAGCCCATCACCTGTATGGCAGTATATTACTCTACAGGAGAGGGATCGGCTGCCCGCTCAAAATTCTGAAGAAAAAAAAAGCCTGATGGCTGTTTAAATGGCATATGTGTCAGCAGGATAAAGCCCAATCAAACAAGTCACAATGCCTGGTAGGGCCGATCCTGCAGATTAAAAACATACCTTCCTTCCCCCAATCCATTGCAGTATACAAATCAGGGCTTAAGTGCACTGAGGACGGGCCCTGGCCACTCAGTGCACCATAGGTGCTCCTCTCCTCCTCCCTAGATACTCCGCCCACCACTTGATTGACAGGGCTAAGCTTTCAGGTGGAGGGGTAGCGTCCAATGTTGGAGAATAGAGGCGCTAAGGTGCACACAGTTGCCAGGGCCCGCCCTTGGTGCACTGAAGTCCTACGTAGCAGATTTTTGGGAAAAAAAACACATTTCTCCTAAAGGCAGGAAAGGATAAAGAGACTCATCAGCAGTCAGCCCTGCCAGGTATTATAGAGTTGAATCTCCTGACGGATGACCTTTAGGCAATGTAAAAAATACAAAAACTTATATGAACTTGTCATTATATGGCAAAGTATTTTTCCAGTTGCTGTATGCTGGCATTATTGGTATTGTTCAGTCACTACATGGTGGTATCCTTCATATTATGTAGGTTTATTGCTCTCATTGAGTGCAACATGTGTGCAAAAAATGGACTCACACGTAATACTCCACTGGAAATGAGATATGCAATCTAGTTCTCCTATCAAAAGGACATGAGTACTGGGAATCTCAAGAGAAAATTGCCCTGGTTAGCTGAGTGGCCTTATTGGTGTTCTTGGGCGGGGGTGCTCTTTTGCATTAAGGAGACCAACAAGTATGCATGAGGACTATTGTAGTTCAGCCAATGCTGCTCTGCCTTTCTAGAAAACATATATGGAAATTTTTGTATCTTACATTTGCAGGCATCAGATAGGCTTAGTGTTCTTTTCTTTTTGGAAGGAAATCTAAATGAAATATCTTTTCCAGAAACCCAAAGCTTGTTATATAGTAAGCTTCCAAGAGCTTCTTGAGGTTGTCAGGAAAGCCCGCCATGTAACATCATCGCTAGTATTTTTGTTAATATTAAAAGGTATCAGATGGCCAGACTCTGATTTTGTTTCTCTTGATGAGAGCAATAAATTAGTTTTCCACTGGCTAAACCGGTACCAGACCAGGTAATAATGGTATTATTATTCAGTCACTTTGTGGTGGAAATATTGATATTGTTCAGTCACTGTATGGTGGTATTATTAGTATCATTTGGTCACTTTGAGGTGGTATCATTGGTATTGTTTAGTCACTATATAGTGATATTATTAGTATTGTTCAGTCACTATGTGGTGGTATTATTGATATTTTTCAGTCATGGTATGGTGGTATTATAGGTATTGTTCAGTTACTGTATAGTGGTATTATTAGTATTGTTCAAACACTGTATTGTGGTCTTATTAGTATAATTCAGTCTCTATGTGGTGGTATTAATAGTATTATTCAGTCACTGTATGGTGCTATCATTAGTATTGTTCATATTGTGGTATCATTGGTATTATTTAGTCACTTCATGGAGGTAATATTGGTATTGTTCAGTCACCGTATGGCGGTATTATTGGTATTGTTCAATCACTGTATAGTGGTCTTATTAGTATCACTCTGTCACTATGTGGTGGTATTAATGGTATTATTCAGTCACTGTATGGTGGTATTAATGGTATTATTCAGTCACTGTATGGTGGTATTATTGGTATTATTCAGTCACGGTATGGTGGTATTATTCAAATTATTTTGTCACTGTGACGGCATTAACTGTATTTTGCTTTTATTAGGTTACTGTGTTGTGAGAATATTAAGTCACTCTATCACGGTATTATTAGATCACTATATGCTGGTATTATTTTAAAGGGAACCTGTCACCTGGAAAACACATAATAAACCAACCACAGTACCTTAAAGTATCCCCCAGTGTGTTGCTCATCATGATTTTCTTTCCTCATTCTGTCTCCTCATATTTGTTAAAATCGCTGTTTTAATGTCTGTTGGCGCCTTCTCCAAGTCAGGCTTGAAGTCAAGGGGGCAGCGGCCTCCTTGCTTCAAGGCACGATAAGCCCGCCCCTTACCCCTCCTCTCTACATTGTGATGGACATCTTGCCGTGATGCCGGGACAGCGCTCTTCTCACGCATGCGCCGTGCGCTGCCTGTTACAGCGTGATCCCGGCTCCAGCTCCCTCACTCACCGCCTTAATTTTGTAGACTGCGCATGCACCGTTCAGTTCCATCGCGCTCGCGCCTGGCCGCCGCTTCTCGCCTTTAGCGTGACCGTGATCACTGGCTTGCGTTCTGCAGCGCCTGAAGCCAGTGATCTCGCTCAGGCTAAAGATGAGAAGCGATGGCCGGGTGCGTGTGCGATGGAACTGAACGGCGCGTGCGCAGTCTGCAAAATGAAGGCGGTGGGTGAGGGAGCCGGGATCGCGCTGTAACAGGCAGCACACGGTGCACGTGTAACACCCCAGAGTTGTGTTACGACACTCTTCTACCCCGCTACAATCTGTTAGGAGCTTGACCTTGTTATCTGATATGATTTTTCATTATGTCATTCACAAATGTGCATAAACCATGTTAAATTCCATTAATGTTGTAATTTCCATGTTCACCAGCAGATGGCAGCAATTCAGTTTAGTATTTCTAAGCTGGAATAGTTCATTCCAGCTTAGCTCCCCCTCTGTGGAGGTGTGGACTATTCCCACAGCCTACACCATGGGTGGAGAAGGAAGTTAGTGAGGATTGCAGCCCAACCCTTTGCTAGGTGTAGGGTGTGTGTGTGTTAGGAGCTCCTGATATAGGGAACCAAGTCAGGACCAAGTCTCGTGCTGAGACATTGATCACAATCCCCAGCCTGAGCCCTGCAGCCTCAGCTGGATGAAACAGCAGACAACCTCCAGTTCCAGGAAGAAAGCATTCCCTGAGAGAATATAACTGTGATTAAATTCCAGAGACCCAGGAGAAGCCATATTCCTCCTCAGCTAGTCAGTCCCCATAAAGCAGAAGATAGAAAGAAGTGCAGAAGCCAAATTCCTGCCACAGTTTAGAGCTAACAAGCAGACGTCCTGTCCTGCAAGCTCCAGGTTTATAGAGCAGAAGATTCATTCCTGCCAACCATTGCTGACAGCCTGCTGGGACCTAAGACCAAAGCTGTATCTTGCTTGGATGAAAGCTACTCTCAGTAAAGATGAGTTTGAACTTTACCAAAAGTCTGGATATCAGTTTCTGCTGCAAAATCCCTCCATTACTCCTCCTATCACTACACTCCATTTTATTGCAAAAAAGCCAGGAGCCAGGAGTCCAGCCGTACCCAGGTAGGAGACACCGTTGACACCATTATCATCACCATACAGAGACATTACACCACTCTGGAGGGTGTTCGGCGCCTCCTCTTGTAAACCACTCGAATAAAGCAATATCTAACTGCAACATAATAACTTCTCATGGAAAGTCCTGTCGATACTTGACCTTTCGGGCCCAGGAGTACTACAAGTCCCAGCACACCAGTCTGAGCATGAAATCCGCAGTTCTGTGACTGGTAATAAAGCATTGTAGGTGTCACGGGGTTCCGAAGGTGCACTCGGTCCCCCATTGCCCGCAGAACTGTTGCTTAGCTTTTGGAATGAGGTTCTGTGTTTGACCTCATTCCCAGGGCGGCTTTACTAGCTGGGTGGCTCCTTGCTCCTAAGTCTGCCTTGAGCGCCGAGCTGATCACTCGGTGCTCGACTGGTTGGTCTGTCAGTCATGTGACGCTGGCCACGTCACATGACCCTCACTCCCCACTATAAATACAGGCAGCCTGCTGGCTACAGGTTGCCTGTTAATTTCTAGGTTCCTGGTATTTGTTGGACTGCTGAATACTTACCTGATCCTGTTCCCTGACCATCCTTTTGCCTGCTCCTCCTGTACTGCGCATCCCTCCTGGTATTGTGACCTCGGCTCCCACCTGACTACTCTCTTAGGACTCCTCTTGTACTTCTCTGCTCTCCTGGTATTTATGACCCCGGCTTCTCCTGACAATTCTCTGCTTGCTCCATTTGTACTTTGCAGCTTTCCTGGTATTGACTCGGTCCGTTCACGTCCTGTTGTTTGTCTGTCTGTCATCCCTGCACTTACTCCAAGTTAGGGATTGCCGTCCAGTTGTCCCCTGTCATTAGGACTCGCGAGGCAAGTAGGCAGGGCCAGGGGTGAGGGTGGAGCGCAGTGGTCACTTCCCTCCCCCCTGTGTGTGTGTGTACGCGACCGTTACAGTAGGACAGGAATCTGTCTTCAGCACAGGGTCGGGTAGTGGCTGCTCCGCTCTCCGTCCCTCCACACACATCAATTCTTCTTATATTAGTTCCATTTTCTGAGCTTTGCTCGGCCGGAGATCTTCGTGGACGGCCGCGTTCATCACGTTGGGGGAAGAGGAGGAACTATTTTGCTGTTCATTTAAGTTAGACCTCTTGCACGCGGTCGTTGTGCTCCCGTGGCCGTATTGCAGGCCGCATACGGCGGTTCCGCAATACACAATAGGCACCGGCCGCGTGCATTCCGCATTGAAAATTGCGGTCCCCAATGCGCGGAACGGAACCACAGCGGTCGTGTGCAAGAAGCCTTATTCTGAAACCGGCAGCTGACAGGAGAGCAGATGATGAGTTTTCTGCTTGCCACTAAAACCCCTGATACAATGTAACAGCTCATCAGCGAGAGACAGGACTAAGGCTCCTTTCACATCACCGTTTCCCCTTTCCGTTCTCCGGCTCCGTTGAGGAGCAGGAGAACAGAAAGGACGGATTCTGCAGATAACTGAGACCTAACTGAGCGTAACGGAGCCTGAAGACCCCATAGACTATAATGGGGTCCGTTCGGTGTCCGCTCAGAATATGATTTTTGAGCGGAGACGAAAGTCCTGCATCAAAAATCATCTTCTGAGCGGACACCGAACGGACCCCATTATAGTCTATGGGGTCTTCAGGCTCCGTTACGCTCAGTTATCTGCCGAATCCGTCCTTTCTGTTCTCCTGCTCCTCAACGGAGCAGGAGAACGGAAAGGGGAAACGGTGATGTGAAAGGAGCCTTAGTTTGGCCCTATAGCGAGGGGGAAGGGGGGACACACACATTGTAACCATTGGATTCATGATCCTTGTTCCCAGCATTAGATTTTAAATGATCCTTTCACCACTTAATAGAGAAATCCCACGTTCCGGCAGTAAATCCGGCAGTAAATCTAATTAGGAAAGGAATGAGAGGCACTTGGCTCTCGCTGGATGGAATGCTTTCCGGAAAGACGAGAGAATCAATTCTAACCGGAGGATGTAGGAATGAGGACGCGCTCATTACTGCAGAGGGGCGCAGGTCTGGACGCGGCTCCTGTAAATCACACATCGAGAAATACAAAAGAAAGAAAAGAAGGAAAAAAGTCGAATCTGTTGCCGAGACGTCTGCAAACAGATATTACCGCCCGAGGAATCGATCGCTGGATTCTATCTATCCTATATATCTATCTATCCGTCCATCTATATCTATCTATCTATCTATCTATCTATCTATCTATCTAGGAAGATGAAGATGCAGCACACTTTCTCAGTTGGGTGCAAAATCAGGCCAGTGTGAACCAGCACCACGGTCCCATTCAATAAGACGGAAGAAGCCAGCAGCAAACCATTGAGATAAAAAAAACCCGTGCAGTTTTTTCACCCAGTGTCATGTAGCAGCGACGTTTCATCCGCTTGTTGCGGTCTTTCTCAAGCTATGTGCACATGTGTTACATCCACAATATATATAGGTGTGTCAATTCATAATACAGAAGAATCAAATAACTATAAAAGTGAACAAAATTCATAATAAATCACATTTAAAACATAGAAAAATTCATCCATATCAATGTGAAAAATACATAATTGAAATAAAGTGACAGTGCCATATAAATAATACATAGTATACAGTGACAATGCATAATAGGGTATAATTGATTATTAAAAAATACAGTTGTGCCCATTACATAGTGTGTATTAAACAACTCACACAATCAGCTGATAGACTGCGCGCGCCGAGCATAGCGGTCTCAGTGGCGTCCACATTCGGTTACTGCGCATGAGCGGGAGCAATAAGTCTCGCGATATCTCAGGCGCAGAAAAACTCAATAGAGACCACATCAAAGATGGCCTAATCCGACGGTGCTCACATGTGCGCAGTAGAGGCCGCCCACTCTAGAGTCATGTGATCCTTGTCACATGATCCAAATAGAACCAGGTAAACAAAACCATGGATGTGTAAAGGATGTGAGCGGCAGACTGCGGGTCAGGATCGCATGAACGGCAAAACCGCTGCCATGGAAACCCAAGGTCCGGAGTCCTACCAACCCTCCTGCCGCTGTACAGACCCATTCATGGAGTACACAATGTGGGGAAAGAAAGCATCTCACAGTCAGGACCAACCGGGTCAGCAGTAAAGTCATCACTGTAATCGGGCAGCAGTGGCGTCGACACGGGTCACCGGGTCAAACCGCCACCGTACCCTATGAGGCACTGAACACATCCACACATGTGTCCTACATGAATAAAACTAAAACTGGCCTGACCCTTTAGCAGAGAAAGGGGGCAACACCTTCTTCAGGTATAGCATATTGCAGAAGCATTCAATGTGTAAGTGGACCTAAAAATTGCCATATGCCACGTGTCACATGTGTGGCACAATTCAGACACGGCCATCATAAAGGTTGTTTAACAAAATATATATAACAGAATGTGGACAGCTGATGGGGCCCGAGATGCTCTTGTCGTCATGCAGAGTATCAGCCACGATTGGGATTGATAGCCGAATCCACAAAAAATACAAAAAAATAAAATGTTAAAAACTATTCATATTTCAGCTTGTTTGTATTATACACATGTTCACTATGTCCATATCACGGAACACGGACAACGCGGTACACGGGGAGAGACACCACTAATCCACCCTGAAACCATTTGGCCTGATGGTCTTCAAGGTAAAAATCCAAAATAGCTCTCGCTTTTTGAGGAGAGCCTCCTGTCTCCACCACGTCTGCCCATCTGTATCTAATATGCGGAACCTCAAATCTTTTTCCGAATGGGCCGCCTCCTTAAAATGCTTGGAGACTGGCAAATCCATTGTTTCTTTTCTAATGGAGTATCGATGCTGATTTAGGCGTGTCTTAACGTCCCACGTGGTCTCACCAACATACCACTTCTCACAGGGGCATGACAGTAGGTAGACCACGTAGGACGAATCACACGTCAAATACTGAGGGATTTTGATCATTTTATTGGTCGCAGGATTATGGAACGAATCTCCCTTGAGCACAAGGCAGCAATTCACACAGTGATGACATGGGTACAACCAGTCCGCGTGGAGCCACATGGTGACCTCACACTGGTCCTGCTGCTGCCCACATCCGACTTCACCAGCCTGTCACCCAGGTTCCGCCCTCTCCGGTAAGAAAAATGTGGGGGTAGTGTGAAACTCTTCAATCTGAGGAAAACTATTCCCTATCACCTTCCAATGTTTTCTGATGACAGTCGCGATTTGTGGACTATCAGCAGAAAATTGTGAGATGAAGGGAATCCGCGGGGCTCTAACAATATCATTACATGGGCTTGATGTAGAATTACTATCAGCTCGCAATATACTCCCCGCAATGAGTTTCTTGGGATATCCTCGAGCAGCAGATTTCTTCAATCGTAAATCCCTAGTCAATTTATCCTTCACAATCCTCTTGACTCGGAGGAATTGACTATAAGGTAACGACTGAATCATGGAACGTGGGTGATGGCTGTCAGAACACAACAAAGTGTTTTTGTCAGTGCTTTTCACATGAAGATCTGTGGTTAAACCCCGACCCACGACCTGACCCTCTGTGTCCAGAAATTGTAGTCTGTGAGTCGAGTGAATCACAGTGAATTTTACCGTAGGATCGACCTCATTGGACACAGTGAACATGTGTATAATACAACCAAGCTGAAATATGAATTGTTTTTAACATTTTCTTTTTTTGTATTTTTTGTAGATTCGGTTATCAATCCCGATCATGGCTGATACTCTGCATGAAGACAAGAGCATCTCGGGCCCCATCAGCTGTCCACATTCTGTTTTATATATTTTGTTAAACAACCTTTATGATGGCCATGTCTGAATTGTGCCACACATGTGACACGTGGCATATGGCAATTTTTAGGTCCACTTACACATTGAATGCTTCTGCAATATGCTATACCTGAGAAGGTGTTGCCCCCTTTCTCTGCTAAAGGGTCACGCCAGTTTTAGTTTTATTCATGTAGGACACATGTGTGGATGTGTTCAGTGCCTCATAGGGTACGGTGGCGGTTTGACCCGGTGACCCGCGTCGACGCCACTGCTGCCCGATTACAGTGATGACTTTACTGCTGACCCGGTTGGTCCTGACTGTGAGACGCTTTCTTTTCCCACATTGTGTACTCCATGAATGGGTCTGTACAGCGGCAGGAGGGTTGGTAGGACGCCGGACCTTGGGTTTCCATGGCAGCGGTTTTGCCGTTCATGCGATCCTGACCCGCAGTCTGCCGCTCACATCCTTTACACATCCATGGTTTTGTTTACCTGGTTCTATTTGGATCATGTGACAAGGATCACATGACTCTGGAGTGGGCGGCCTCTACTGCGCACATGTGAGCACCGTCGGATTAGGCCATCTTTGATTTGGTCTCTATTGAGTTTTTCTGCGCCTGAGATATCGCGAGATTTATTGCTCCCGCTCATGCGCAGTAACCGAATGTGGACGCCACCGAGACGCTATGCTTGGCGCGCGCAGTCTATCAGCTGATTGTGTGAGTTGTTTAATACACACTATGTAATGGGCACACCTGTATATTTTAATAATCAATTATACCCTATTATGCATCGTCACTGTATACTATGTATTATTTATATGGCACTGTCACTTTATTTCAATTATGTATTTTTCACATTGATATGGATGAATTTTTATATGTTTTAAATGTGATTTATTATTAATTTTGTTCACTTTTATAGTTAATTGATTCTTCTGTATTATGAATTGATACACCTATATACACTCACCTAAAGAATTATTAGGAACACCATACTAATACGGTGTTGGACCCCCTTTTTGCCTTCAGAACTGCCTTAATTCTACGTGGCATTGATGCCACAAGGTGCTGATAGCATTCTTTAGAAATGTTGGCCCATATTGATAGGATAGCATCTTGCAGTTGATGGAGATTTGAGGGATGCACATCCAGGGCACAAAGAAGCTCCCGTTCCACCACATCCCAAAGATGCTCTATTGGGTTGAGATCTGGTCACTGTGGGGCCATTTTAGTACAGTGAACTCATTGTCATGTTCAAGAAACCAATTTGAAATGATTCGAGCTTTGTGACATGGTGCATTATCCTGCTGGAAGTAGCCATCAGAGGATGGATACATGTTCTCATTCTGTTTACGCCAAATTCGGACTCTACCATTTGAATGTCTTAACAGAAATCGAGACTCATCAGACCAGGCAACATTTTTCCAGTCTTCAACAGTCCAATTTTGGTGAGCTCGTGCAAATTGTAGCCTCTTTTTCCTATTTGTAGTGGAGATGAGTGGTACCCGGTGGGGTCTTCTGCTGTTGTAGCCCATCCGCCTCAAGGTTGTGCGTGTTGTGGCTTCACAAATTCTTTGCTGCAGACCTCGGTTGTAACGAGTGGTTATTTCAGTCAAGGGATGTGCGTGAAATCGGCTAGTCCCAGAGCTGCAACGAGATTTCGCCCATTATCGCACACCACCAGGCCGGGCTTGAGGCTCACCGGCAGCAACCACTCGTCGGTCTGTTGTTCTATACCCACCCACAACTCCTGTGCGGTGTGGGGCCTGTCCCCCAAACATATGAGTTTCAGAACGGCCTGCTGACGTTTACCCCGGGCTGTGCTGAAGTTGGTGGTGAAGGTGTGTGGCTGACTGGATGAGCAGGTGGAAGAAGAGGAGGAGGAAGCTGAGTAGGAGGAGGAGGAGACAGGAGGCAAAGAATGTTGCCCTGCGATCCTTGGCGGCGGAAGGACATGGGCCAAACAGCTCTCCGCCTGGGGCCCAGCCGCCACTACATTTACCCAGTGTGCAGTTAGGGAGATATAGCGTCCCTGGCCGTGCTTACTGGTCCACGTATCTGTGGTTAGGTGGACCTTGCCACAGATGGCGTTGCGCAGTGCACACTTGATTTTATCCGACACTTGTTTGTGCAGGGAAGGCACGGCTCTCTTGGAGAAGTAGTGGCGGCTGGGAACGACGTACTGTGGGACAGCAAGTGACATGAGCTGTTTGAAGCTGTGTGTGTCCACCAGCCTAAATGACAGCATTTCATAGGCCAGTAGTTTAGAAATGCTGGCATTCAGGGCCAGGGATCGAGGGTGGCTAGGTGGGAATTTACGCTTTCTCTCAAATGTTTGTGAGATGGAGAGCTTAACTCTTCCGTGTGACATGGTTGAGATGCTTGGTGATGGAGGTGGTGGTGTTGGTGGCACATCCTCTGTTTGCTGGGCGGCAGGTGCCAACGTTCCTCCAGAGGAAGAGGCCGAGGCGGCGGCAGCAGCAGCAGCAGAAGAGGCCGAGGCGGCGGCAGCAGCAGAAGAGGCCGAGGCGGCAGCAGCAGAAGAGGTAGCAGGGGGAGCCTGAGCCCTTTCTTGGTTTTGAAGGTGCTTACTCCACTGTGCAGCCTTTCAAAAAGCACCAATAAAGCGCCAAACACCGAACCCAAACTTTTACGTAAATGTTCGGGTTCGGGTCCGGGTGCCGAAAAACCTAAAGTTCGGTACGAACCCGAACTTTACAGTTCGGGTTCGCTCAACTCTAGTTGCTAGGGATGTTGCTAAGCTCTGACAAAAAGACATTGCTTCCTTCTCATTGGCCCACAAGCAAGAAGCAGAGAGGAATCATGTGTTCAGATGAAAAAAAATCTAGAATATTCGAAATTACTAATTTATATCACTATATTCTAAATATTCGTGAATTCTCGAAGTGCCGATATTCGCGATTCGAATATTCGCACCCAACACTACTCCTGAAGTGAGAGTGCCTCACTGCTGATTATCTATCTATCTATCTATCAATAGTTATATTATTTACAGTCAGTAAAAGCACGTTCTGCTTGCAGCTTTATGTGTGACTGGAGTATACGACCTAATATAACTCAAGATGGTTACAAGAAAAGTTAAAGTCCCCTCTCCCTGGTGTCAGAATTATAAAACTTTTCTTGTATCTTGTTTATCTGTTTATCAATTGCTTTAAATTTTATGGTTTTAATAAGGCTCTATTGCCCCCGCCTCGGATCCCGGGCGCCCGGCAGCGCGTCAGGCAGAGTGTTCCTTAAAGTAAGTGTTGTGTTTTTGTCACGCTCTACTTCCCTAAATTAATTATTGATAATCTGGACGTGGCGCTCGGAGATTCTGTTCTTGTGCCATCCACAATAATTCACATAAACGACACAAACTTGCAATGTTTCGCCGTCCAGAGGAAAAGCAGTGCGGTTGGTTAATTGGACACGTGTTTTGTAACAGTTAAGATAATATGTTACAAAGAAGCTGCGTGCTGAACCGGGGGAGAGCGGCGAGGACAGCGGATATGGAAGAATAGTCACATTACTGTATTCCCTATAGAGCCTGACTTCACTGAGGTGTGACTGCAGTAAACCCCAATATGCCCGTCCCCCAAATCCCACCAGAAAGGTGAGCTTTGGGTCGTTGCCGCCGAACATCCAGGTGATTGAAATAACTAATTATACGGTGAATGCCATCTGATTGGTAGGAAGGTCCTTATAATTACATGATCCATGGTGATGGCGTTACCCCCTGACGAAGGCACGCCGAAACGCGCGTCAGGGTAGCGCCATCCTGGTTTGGGTACACTGAGCTCTATAGGTGAGTCTCCTCTTTGGTTCCTGGTTATTGTCCTTGTGCTGTCAGCAGTCTATAGATTTCCCTGTTTTACGGGCAGAACATCTTGTTGTGATATTCTTTTTTGGACTGCTGGGAACATTTTTGGAGCCTTTTTGTTTCTTATGCTGCAATATATGAGACTCAGCCATATGGATAGATGTTCACAAATTAATGTTTTACCACAACATAATATGTAGCCAGTGTCCCACTGGGATGTGTTCTTCTTTGCTGCTTCCTTTTTTATCTACAACGTCTTTTATTCATGTACAAGTGAAATTTAATAAAGTTTTTTTTTTTATTGGTACCCGTGAGCTTCAATTCTTTGTATGTTCTGTGTATTCCCTATAGAGCCTGACTTCACTGAGGTGTGACTGCAGTGAACCCCAATATGCCTGTCCCCCAAATCCCACCCAAAGGAGTCCAGAAAAGTGAGCTATGGGGTGTTGCAGGGCCCTGTGCCAGTTACCTATAGGATGCTTAGAAAAACGCCCCAGTCTATACTGCCCCATAAGTGACTCCTTCAAAAATTCCCATTCATTTTTATTCTAATTAATCTAAGATTCCCCCATAAGCTTCGATCAAAGATGCCCAATAAGCACCTGCCTCAGATTCCCCTATATATATATCTGCCTCAGATGCCCCTATATATACCTACCTCAGATGCCCCTATATATTTCTGCCTCAGATGCCCCTATATATACCTGCCTCAGATGCCCCTATATATACCTACCTCAGATGCCCCTATATATTTCTGCCTCAGATGCCCCTATATATACCTGCCTCAGATGCCCCTATATATACCTACCTCAGATGCCCCTATATATTTCTGCCTCAGATGCCCCTATATATACCTGCCTCAGATGCCCCTATATATACCTACCTCAGATGCCCCTATATATTCCTGCCTCAGATGCCCCTTTATACACTCACCTAAAGAATTATTAGGAACACCTGTTCTATTTCTCATTAATGCAATTATCTAGTCACCCAATCACATGGCAGTTGCTTCAATGCATTTAGGGGGGTGCTCCTGGTCAAGACAATCTCCTGAACTCCAAACTGAATGTCAGAATGGGAAAGAAAGGTGATTTAAGCAATTTTGAGTGTGGCATGGTTGTTGGTGCCAGACGGGCCGGTCTGAGTATTTCACAATCTGCTCAGTTACTGGGATTTTCACGCACAACCATTTCTAGGGTTTACAAAGAATGGTGTGAAAAGGAAAAAACATCCAGTATGCGGCAGTCCTGTGGGTGAAAATGCCTTGTGGATGCTAGAGGTCAGAGGAGAATGGGCTGACTGATTCAAGCTGATAGAAGAGCAACGTTGACTGAAATAACCACTCGTTACAACCGAGGTATGCAGCAAAGCATTTGTGAAGCCACAACACGCACAACCTTGAGGCGGATGGGCTACAACAGCAGAAGACCCCACCGGGTACCACTCATCTCCACTACAAATAGGAAAAAGAGGCTACAATTTGCACGAGCTCACCAAATTGGACTGTTGAAGACTGGAAAAATGTTGCCTGGTCTGATGAGTCTCGATTTCTGTTGAGACATTCAAATGGTAGAGTCCGAATTTGGCGTAAACAGAATGAGAACATGTATCCATCCTCTGGCTTCTTCCAGCAGGATAATGCACCATGTCACAAAGCTCCAATCATTTCACATTGGTTTCTTGAACATGACAATGAGTTCACTGTACTAAAATGGCCCCACAGTCACCAGATCTCAACCCAATAGAGCATCTTTGGGATGTGGTGGAACGGGAGCTTCGTGCCCTGGATGTGCATCCCTCAAATCTCCATCAACTGCAAGATGCTATCCTATCAATATGGGCCAACATTTCTAAAGAATGCTATCAGCACCTTGTGGAATCAATGCCACGTAGAATTAAGGCAGTTCTGAAGGCAAAAGGGGGTCCAACACCGTATTAGTATGGTGTTCCTAATAATTCTTTAGGTGAGTGTATATCTGCCTCAGATGCCCCTATATATACCTGCCTCAGATGCCCCGATATATTCCTGCCTCAGATGCCCCTATATATACCTGCCTTAGATGCCCCTATATATATCTGCCTCAGATGCCCCTATATATATCTGCCTCAGATGCCCCTATATATACCTGCCTCAGATGCCCACAGATGTGTCTGCAACAGGTGTCTTTATTAGTGCCTGCGTATGATTCCCCCATAAGCTTATATCACAGATATCCCCTAAGTACCTGTCTCAGATGCCTCCTTATATATCTGACTCAGACCCCCCCTGAGTATTCAAAAAATGTCTGCATAATGGCTGTACTTCATTGTACTATCATGACTGTAAAGGAACCATAAGGTTTTGGCTTCCCTAAAGTATCTTTCAGCCATAATATTACCTGTTCAGCTGCACAGCTAGATGCATTTCTCTCAGAAGCAGGAGGAATCTCCCTTCACCCAGTACTGTGTGCAGTGACCTCAAGGCCAGTTAGGTGGAAGCAACACCCCTGGTGCCCAAGACATTACAACTTTTTTTCAGGTGGATGCAGGCAGATTATTTAAATGAAGTAATTTAGAAATGTGCTAGTTACACCGTTCTCTATTAAATGAAATGGTGTGAAAGTACAGAGACTCTTTAAATGCCCTCCGCAGATGCCCCCTTAAATGCCTTCCTAAGATGTTCGCATAGGAGACTCTTAAAACTGATGTCTAGATCAGACTCCTCCGTAAGTGCCCCATACACGTTCCCATTAATGCCCGCCTCACCCACACCTCCCTCGTGTACAGGCTGTCACTTGCTCCATTCACTTGGCATAAAAGTGTAAAAAGTCATCATTTTGGATGAAATTCAGCAAAGGACTGATAAAATCATTACACGTGAGAAGTGTGGACACAGTGTAACATTACCCTTTTCATGATGGCTGGTTCAGTGGTGACCCCAGTAATAGGTCCGGAGGGTCCAAAGAGCTGGCAGCATACAAACTACAAGACCCGTGGCCTCGCACTGACGTACATGATCCGTTCCTGCTATATATGGCTGATAGCGGCACATGACCCTATAGATACAAAGCTTAACCTAATGTCAATGCTACATGTCAACAGCTAGAAATTCCAAATACATTTTTAGGACTATTCATTTATTGCTATAGGTCAAGGGCCCCTATAACCTCGATCCTGATAAATTATCATGTAGTACAGAAGGCGGAGAACTCTAACATCACTTCGACCTTACATCTACGAGGTCACGTCTTCATCCATTGCGTCCCCTGATTCAGATGGATGAAGAAGGTAAAAAGAATGGACGCTCTAATTTATATGGTAATAACAATCGAAAAAGAGAAAAACATCACAAATGTGGACGCAAAGCGGCAAACAGTGGTCTCTGTGTGATCGGTGGCTTATATTATTCTACATGTTAAATTTCATATATGCGCCTTATATACTGATACCAGCTGTACATATATAAGTATATACAGGAGATGCCCAGGTTATACCAGCATGGTCCATATCACTGTATACAAGAAGATGTATAACTTATACCAGCTGTACATATATAATTATATACAGGAGATACCCAGGTTATACCAGCATGGTCCATATCACTATATACAGGAAGATGTATAACTTATACCAGCTGTACATATATAATTATATACAGGAGATGCCCAGGTTATACCAGCATGCTCCATATCACTATATACAGGAAGATGTATAACTTATACCAGCTGTACATATATAATTATACACAGGAGATGCCCAGGTTATACCAGCTGTACATATATAATTATATACAGGAGATGCCCAGGTTATACCAGCATGCTCCATATCACTATATACAGGAGATGTATAACTTATACCAGCTGTACATATATAATTATATACAGGAGATGCCCAGGTTATACCAGCTGTACATATATAATTATATACAGGAGATGCCCAGGTTATACCAGCATGCTCCATATCACTATATACAAGAAGATGTATAACTTATACCAGCTGTACATATATAATTATATACAGGAGATGCCCAGGTTATACCAGCATGCTCCATATCACTATATACAAGAAGATGTATAACTTATACAAGCTGTACATATATAATTATATACAGGAGATGCCCAGGTTATACCAGCATGCTCCATATCACTATATACAAGAAGATGTATAACTTATACCAGCTGTACATATATAATTATATACAGGAGATGCCCAGGTTATACCAGCATGCTCCATATCAATATATACAAGAAGATGTATAACTTATACCAGCTGTACATATATAATTATATACAGAAGATACCCAGGTTATACCAGCATGCTCCATATCAATATATACAAGAAGATGTATAACTTATACCAGCTGTACATATATCATTATATACAGGAGATACCCAGGTTATACCAGCATGTTCCATATCACTATACACAGGAAGATGTATAACTTATACCAGCTGTACATATATAATTATATACTGGAGATGCCCAGGTTATACCAGCATGCTCCATATCACTGTATACAAGAAGATGTATAACTTATACCAGCTGTACATATATAATTATATACAGGAGATGCCCAGGTTATACCAGCTGTACATATATAATTATATACTGGAGATGCCCAGGTTATACCAGCATGGTCCATATCACTATATACAGGAAGATGTATAACTTATACCAGCTGTACATATATAATTATATACAGGAGATGCCTAGGTTATACCAGCTGTACATATATAATTATATCCCAGGAGATGCCCAGGTTATACCAGCATGGTCCATATCACTATATACAAGAAGATGTATAACTTATACCAGCTGTACATATATAATTATATACAGGCGATACCCAGGTTATACCAGCATGCTCCATATCACTATATACAAGAAGATGTATAACTTATACCAGCTGTACATATATAATTATATACAGGAGATACCCAGATTATACCAGCATGGTCCATATCACTATAAACAAGAAGATGTATAACTTATACCAGCTGTACATATATAATTATATACAGGAGATGCCCAGGTTATACCAGCATGCTCCATATCACTATATACAGGAAGATATATAACTTATTCTTGACAATGGTATTAGGCACTTGTTCGGGTTTTCTCCTTTTATATCTATACGACAACCCCCTTTTTTACCACCCCCGACTTCCCGAATCCCATACCAAATAACCACAGACCACAGTTCGGATTATAATCGGCCACAGCAGCCGTTTATTTAAATAAATAAATAACAACATAACAGTTAAATAACCAAAACAATTAACCCCTGACAAAGGAGGTCCTAGAAGCCCCAAATAACCAGAGAACTCAAACCAAAGCGGCGACTCCATCTTACCCCCAGCCGTTCAACCCAGCTCGGAGGCACCAACTGATGGCCGCCTTTAATTCCTCAATTCCAGATCCTCCATGAGAGTCCAGTCCCTCCCGCGGGGCCCTCCCATCCTCAAGTACCACGATATTTTCCAACTTTGAGGACTTCCCCCGCCTCCACGAACGCGCAAGCTTGACTAACTTAAGCCTGCGCGTCCCTCCACATCCGTAAAGCTGTCTCAACCCCCCCCTCGAATCCCAAGGACCATAATTCGATCCCCACAGCATTGAGGTGTACACCGTCTGACCTCCAAAAATTCCCGACCCCTTTCTCCAACTCCTCATGTCGAACCACAATCGCCCCGTTTTTTTACATAAACCTGCCGACAGCCCTATTCACTCTTATACGGGCCCTGTTAATTCCCTCAACCGACCTAGTCCAGGACTGCCTCGGAACAATGTCCGACCACACTGTGACCAGACCTGGAAATAAGGCCCAAAGCCTGAGCAGATCAAACTTCACATCCCTGATGAGCTCTCTGAAGGGCCGACTACCTAAATCGTTCCCCCCCACATGTAAAACTAAAATGTCAGGGGGACGATCCAGGCGAACAAAACTGTGAACTTCTCGCATCACCCCTCCCCACAACATACCTCTAACCCCTATCCACCGGACAGCCGCCACCTCAGCCCCAAAACCAAGTTGCAGCCCGTTTTTTCTGACCTCAGCCCTAAGCGCCCTTCAAAAAACATAGGAGTGCCCCATAATCCACACCAGGGCTGCTGATGAACCTGAAAATGAAACAATAGAGGTAGTAAAACTGCAACATCATTAACAACATATTAATCACAAAACCCTAGCCTAATATACGATCGGAACCGCGCCGACTCCCACCTCCCAATCCTCTTTATGACATCCTCGCTTAAACCCAACCTGGCCGCCTCTGTCGCTGCTCCTATCCGAAAGGAATGGCCCGAATACCCCTTGTCAACTGTATTGGGTATTAAGGCCTGCAAACATTTTTTAAACCCTGCCAAAAACTGGAACCGGGATAGGAACGACCCGTCCTCATGCCGTAGAAAAAAGAGAAGTGGCGCCCCCTCCCGCCCCATTGTACCCTACCACACTGCGAACCGGACACATGCTACAACCCGGCACCGCAAATAAAACGATTTGACAACCTCTACCTTCCGGATCGGTTTCCGACTGTCGTACCCGCATAACCACCCTATCTGAATACAAATCCACATCCTCACCCCTAATTCCACTAGCTCTAGACAGACTGCTGCTCACCAACTCCCCTAACCTAAAAGCCCCAAAGAACGCTAATGCAAACGCCGCCCTGAACAAACCCACTTCCCACACCGAACTATATATGAAACCCACCTTCTCACCCAAACCCAAAAGTAATCTAAAAGACACTGGCATCCTCTGATCCTCAACCTTTTTTCCCCTGCGCCATCCCTTTAAAACCTGTCGAACTAGAAACGTCTTAGTAATATTGACGGAACCGCGTAACCTGAAACCAAATGCCAAACCAGCCATGAAACGGTTCAACTGCGAAACTGACCACCCTTCCTCCTTCATATGCCCTAGCAACAGCAATAACGCCATCTCAACATCATCAACTCCCATGCCAAGCCGACTACCCCACTGCTCCCATCGCTCCAACACCTTACCATATGCCGACCAAGTACTCGGGCTCAACGAATCCTTCAAAATCCCCATTAGCGCTCCTCTACGATCCCCCAAAGCCAATCCGGACACTCCAGACCCTTGTCCTCTGCTTCCGGTGCCAGAAGCCGGAATCGCTCCAACTGTGAACGCGAAAGAGCATCCGCCACAGAATTAGACACACCGGCCACATGTACCGCAGCTACCCAAGCATTAATCGAAAAACAGCGCAAAACCAAAAATTGCAAGAGCCGAGCCACTGGTGGGGAAGATGCTGATAAACTATTGATAGCCTGTACTACCACTAGATTATCACAGTGGAACCGCAACTTCCGATTACCAAACCTATATCCCCACAACACCACTGCCCCGACAATGGGAAACAATTCCAAAAGAACCAAATTCCAAACCCACCCTCGCATCACCCAGGACTCTGGCCACCGCCCAGCACACCACTGTCCCTGACAGAAAGCACCAAAATCAACTCCCCCAGCCGCGTCAGTGTATGAATCAAAATCCGCATTGTCTCGTGAATCCCCCATCACCACCGACCTACCGTTATAACGCTCTAAAAACTCCTCCCACACCCTCAAATCCCCTTTTAACTTTTTTCCCAAGCGTATAAAATGGTGGGGCGCCGTCACCCCCGCCGTAGCCGCCTGGAAAAAATTTGCCCCATCGGCAGTATCCTGCAGGCAAAGTTAAGCTTGCCCAGCAAGGACTGCAGATCCCTCAACATAATCTTTTCCCTTCTTTTTGCCCGACTAACCTCCCCTCTTAAATTCTCAAGCTTGTCCTCCGGTAGCCTACATTCCATTCTGACCGAGGCATAAAAAATCATCCAAATAATGGATAACTGATGAACAACCAGACACATCAACCACTACCCATTCTAAAAAGGAACTAAACGTCTTGAAGTACGCACAAGAAACCGAACAGCCCATGGGCAGACATCTGTCCACAAAATAACCCCCGTCCCAAAAACAACCTAGCTATCTGCATGAACCAGTAACAAACGAAACGCCGCCTCGATGTCAATTTTTGCTAACAACGTTCCCTGACGCAAACGCCTAACCCAACGGACAGCCGCATCAAATGATGTATACACCACTGAACATAAATCAGAATCTATACCATCATTGACCGACGCACCCTTCGGAAACGATAAATGATGAATGAGCCGAAACTTGTTTGGCTCCTTCTTTGGCACCAGCCCCAGCGGAGAAACCCTGAAGTCAGCCAACGGTGGCCCACTGAACGGGCCGGCCATCAGCCCCAACTCCACCTCCCTCCTCAACTTCTCCGAAACCACCCCCGGGTGATCAAGCGCGGACCTCAGGTTCTTGTGCGGGGCCCGCCGTTGTAACAGACGGGATACGGAAGCCAAACTGAAAACCATTTTCCAACAAAAACGCTGCTTCCCGATTCGGGTACCTATCTAGAAACTCCCGCATCTTTTCCACCCGCACTGGCGTCCGGCCCTTTTCCAACGGAATCTCCCCCTCTTTGCCTACCACCCTTAAAACACCTGTTGGCCCCGTGCAATCCCCCACTCCCCCACACAAAGTGCAATGATGTTTGTACTTGCACTTACCCCTGAATCTACAGTTTCCTTCATTGAAAAGGAAACATAATCCCTTTGCCGAGGCCGCCGCGATAACCCCCGAATAACCCTCCCTGACTCCCCTCGAAAGGGCTGCACTAGCCGGGTCGGAGCCGTAACTTTTAACCACAGGCCAATATCCTTGTAATCCCACCGGATATCTGGCCTCACCGCCTTAAGCTGACAAAAGTATTCGTCATACCGGAGGCAACCCACCCTGCCGTAAACCCGGTACGCCTCACCTATGGCATCCTGATAATAAAATAACGCCGAGTAGCACTCCGGCGACTTCTCACCAATTACGCTTGCCAAAATAGAAAACGCTTGCAACCAATTGGCGAAAGTCAGCGGTATCAACTGGTAGTGTCGTTTTTCTTCTTCCTCCTTTTTTCCTTCTTCCCTCCTACTCTTATCCAGATTAAACCGCTCCATGGGGAGTAGTGAAAAAATTTCCACATACTCCCCCTTCCAAATTTTTTCCTTAATCTCTTGCTTCAAATGGGCACCCAGTGGCCCTCAAAGCACACATACACTTCCCCATGCGCCCTATCATCCAACCTAGGCCTATCCTCCTTCCCCCCCGCTTGAGTCTCCACAGAAACCGACGATACTGCACCCCCAACAGGCCCAACCCCCATACCTGGCCCCTGAACCCCCCCTCCCCAGGCTGGTAACGGAGACCCTCCACTCGCCCCCAAGGTAGTCAACCAACCCGCCAATCCCCCCAAAAACTGACCTAACCCCCTCCCCCGATCCTCAATGAGCATACCACCCCCAGGGAAGCTAAGCTGAGATAATATGGGACCCCATGAAATCTCACCAGGCACCATGGGCGCTGTGACTCCCGCTGCCGCAGGTTCTGCATCCTGAAGATCCCTGGATCCCGATGTCCAGCTCCTGGATGTAGAAGGCCTCTCCTCTCGGACGGAGCTCCCTGATGTAGCAGGCATCTCTTCTTGGACAGCCGAGGATGCAGTCTGGACTACACTAGACACCCTTGCGACCTGAGAACACATGGCTCCTGCCACGTGGTGACCGGATCCCTCCTCACTCTGCGCTGCTGAGGGCCTGCACAGGTCTTCTCTTCCCCTCTGTGCAGCCCGACCGACCTGTTGGGCACGCCGAGTGGACCGCCCTTTTCCAGGTAAGCTGGGCCGGCCCGCAGATCCTGGTCCCGATCCAGTTGAAATCGCCTCAGAGAGTGAGAGAAGGGGCGTCCCACTCTGCTCGGGGTTCCGCCGCATCTCTGGATTCCTCCCGCGGTAAGATCGCATACCGACAGGCTGTGCGGGCGCTCCCCGCCGCAGAGGGTCCCTTGAGGGGCTCCTAAACGGCGCCGAACCCTGGGGGTGCTCTAAGGGCTCAGGCGCGCTGGCGGGTGACCCCGCCGCGGCCGGGTAGCCCGCACATTAGGGGGAGACTCAGATGCTACTGGTTCCTCCATGAATTCCCCAACTTGCTCACGCAGCCAGCCAGACCCACGCACCTCAGCCTCCCGGCGTAGTCGCACCAACAGCTCCTCCACTGACAGATCGAAGGTAGACATCTCTCACACAGGTGCTCGTTTTCTGCCTGAACCCCAAAATGCGATTTCCCCACACCTCCACACCAATTTAAAACCTTACCCCACCCACCTCCGTTACTATTACTACAACTCCTCCCACGAACCACTGCCTTCTTTTAAAATTAACCCTATCTAACCTCCTCCCTCACTCCTAAACCATTGTCATGAGGGCCTACCCCTAACACTGTGCTCCTGTTCCGGCCCCACTTGACGGTCTTGCCTACAGAAGTCTTTCCATGTTCACTCCTTTCCTGAACTTTCTTCTCATCTCTGCCTCCAGTCTCTCCACATTTCTTCTTCTGCTTCTCTTTCTTATCTCCTTGATGTGAGAATTTCATATTTAACTTTTAGAAGTAACTTCAATCAGATGTTTTGAATTCCTAATGAAGGGAGCGGAGAGCAGATGTTACATAATTACGCCTCACCTCGGGGTCTCGGGGAGACTAGACCCCCTCTTGTGAACATATGCTTAATGTGAAGAGTCTGTTTAAGATGAGATCTCGTTGAGGAAACAGACGTTACTGATAATGTCCTGGAAATTCTCACTTGTTGAGAGGTTGCTGAAGGATCTCGTTAGAGAAAGTGAAGTTCTGGTAAGTTTAGTCCATTTCATAGTGGTCCAATAGAAACATAGAAACATAGAATGTGTCGGCAGATAAGAACCATTTGGCCCATCTAGTCTGCCCAATATACTGAATACTATGGATAGCCCCCGGCCCTTATCTTATATGAAGGATGGCCTTATGCCTATCCCATGCATGCTTAAACCCCTTCACTGTATTTGCAGCTACCACTTCTGCAGGAAGGCTATTCCATGCATCCACTACTCTCTCAGTAAAGTAATACTTCCTTATATTACTTTTAAACCTTTGCCCCTCTAATTTAAAACTGTGTCCTCTTGTGGTAGTTTTTCTTCTTTTAAATATGCTCTCCTCCTTTACCGAGTTGATTCCCTTTATGTATTTAAAAGTTTATATCATATCCCCTCTGTCTCTTCTTTCTTCCAAGCTATACATATTAAGGTCCTTTAACCTTTCCTGGTAAGTTTTATCCTGCAATCCATGTACTAGTTTAGTAGCTCTTCTCTGAACTCTCTCTAGAGTATCTATATCCTTCTGGAGATATGGCCTCCAGTACTGCGCACAATACTCCAAGTGAGGTCTCACCAGTGTTCTGTACAGCGGCATAAGCACTTCACTCTTTCTACTGCTTATACTTCTCCCTATACATCCAAGCATTCTGCTGGCATTTCATGCTGCTCTATTACATTGTCTTCCCACCTTTAAGTCTTCTGAAATAATTACTCCTAAATCCCTTTCCTCAGATACTGAGGTCAGGACTGTGTCAAATATTCTATATTCTGCCCTTGGGTTTTTACGCCCCAGGTGCATTTTCCAGAGTTCTGACCATTCTTCTAGTTTTCCTAAATCCTTTTCCATTTGGCGTTTCCCTCCAGGAACATCAACCCTGTTACATATCTTTGTGTCATCAGCAAAAAGACAAACCTTACCATCGAGGCCTTTTGCAATATCACTTATGAAGATATTAAACAAAATCGGTCCCAGTACAGATCCCTGTGGAACCCCACTAGTAACATGACCTTGTTTTGAATGTTCTCCATTGACTACAACCCTCTGTTGTCTGTCACTCAGCCACTGCCTAATCCACTCAACAATATGGGAGTCCATGCTCAATGACTGCAGTTTATTGATAAGCCTTCTATGTGGGACAGTGTCAAAAGCCTTACTAAAATCTAGATATGCGATGTCTACTGCACCTCCACCGTCTATTATTTTATTCACCCAGTCAAAAAAATCTATAAGATTTGTTTGACATGATCTCCCTGAAGTAAACCCATGTTGTTTTTCATCTTGCAATCCATGGGATTTTAGATGTTCCACAATCCTATCCTTTAATAGGGTTTCCATTAATTTGCCTACTATTGATGTCAGACTCACTGGTCTATAGTTGCTCGATTCCTCCCTACTACCTTTCTTGTGAATGGGCACGACATTTGCCAATTTCCAATCTTCCGGGACGACTCCTGTTACTAATGATTGGTTAAATAAATCTGTTAACGGTTTAGCCAGCTCACCACTAAGCTCTTTTAATAATTTTGGGTGTATCTCATCAGGCCCCTGTGACTTATTTGTCTTCACCTTAGACAGCAAACTTAGAACATCTTCCTCTGTAAAGATACATGCATCCAACGATTTATTAGTCATTCTTTCTAGTGGAGGTCCTTCTCCTTTTTCTTTTGTAAAAACTGAACAGAAGTATTCATTAAGGCAGTCGGCTAGCCCTTTATTCTCTTCTACATACCTTCCGTCCTTTGTTTTTAATTTAGTTATTCCTTGTTTTAATTTCCTTTTTTCATTTATATATCTGAAGAATGTCTTATCCCCTTTTTTCATAGACTGAGCTAGTTTTTCTTCTGCCTGCGCTTTAGAAGTTCTTATAACTTGCTTGGCCTCTTTCTGCCTAATCTTGTAGATTTCCTTATCTTCATTGCTCTGTTTTTTTTTATAATTACAAAATGCTAGCTTTTTATTTTTAATGATTTGGGCCACTTCTGCTGAGTACCACAGTGGTCTCCTCCTTTTTTTGCTTTTACTGACAAGTCTAATGCAATTTTCTGTTGCCTTCAATAGTGCACCTTTTAACCACTTCCCGTCCGCCCATAGGATATAAACGTCCTATGGGTGGACGTCTATTTCTGACAGCACGTTTTAGAACGTCCTGTCAGTAATAGCAGCTGCACGCTAATCGTGCAGCTGCTGATCGGGTTGCCCGCTGTCAGTGACAGCAGGGCAACCCTAAGACAAGGCAGGGACAGTTCCCAGGTGTCCCTGCCTTCACGATCGCTGCAGACACAGCGCTCACCGAGCGCTGTGTCTGCAGAGAAGGAAGCGCTATGCGCTTCCTGTTCCGGCCCGGCGGTCATGTGACCGCCGTGACCGGAGTGTGCAGGAGCTGTGTGAGGTCTCTCAGAGACCTCGATCAGCCCTGCTCTGAGGCTGTACAGCGCTAGATTGCTGCTGTACAGCCTCTATAGGGGTGCATTTCCACTGTAACTGGGGCTACTATGTCAGCCCCAGTTACAGGAGAAATCAACTGTGAAAAAAAAAAGAAAAAGTGAAGCAAATGTCCCCCAGAGGTCTTGTATGACCTTATGGAGGACGAAAAGTGTAAAAAAAAATAAAAAAAATAAAGGGTTGAAAAAATAAAATAAAATAAAGTTTCACATGTAAAAAAAAAAAAGTTCCCAAGTAAGGAATAAAAAAAAAAAATTAAAAATAGAAAAAATAGAAGAAAATAGACATATTAGGTATCGCCGCGTCCGTAAAAACCAGCTCTATAAAAATTTCACATGACCTAACCCCTCGGGTGAACACTGAAAAAAAAAAAAAAAAAAACTGTCAAAACAAGCAATTTTTGTCACCTTGCATCACAAAAGGTGCAACACCAAGTGATCAAAAATGCGTATGTCCCACAAAATAGTAACAATAAAACCGTCACCTCATCCCGCAAAAAATGAGCCCCTACATAAGAAAATCTCTTAAAAAATAAAAAAACTATAGCTCTTAGAACATGGAGACACTAAAACATCATTTTTTTGGTTTCAAAAATGCTATTATTGTGTTAAAGAGAAACAAATAAAAAAAAGTATACATATTAGGTATTGCCGCGTCCGTAAAAACCAGCTCTATAAAAATATCACATGACCTAACCCCTCGGGTGAACACCGTAAAAAAAAAAAAATAAAAACTGTGTCAAAACAAGCAATTTTTGTCACCTTGCATCACAAAAGGTGCAACACCAAGTGATCAAAAATGCGTATGTCTCACAAAATAGTACCAATAAAACCGTCACCTCATCCCGCAAAAAATGAGCCCCTACATAAGAAAATCTCTTAAAAAATAAAAAAACTATAGCTCTTAGAACATGGAGACACTAAAACATCATTTTTTTGGTTTCAAAAATGCTCATATTGTGTTAAAGTGAAACAAATAAAAAAAAGTATACATATTAGGTATTGCCGCGTCCGTAAAAACCAGCTCTATAAAAATATCACATGACCTAACCCCTCGGGTGAACACCGTAAAAAAAAAAAAAAAACTGTGTCAAAACAAGCAATTTTTGTCACCTTGCATCACAAAAGGTGCAACACCAAGTGATCAAAAATGCGTATGTCCCACAAAATAGTACCAATGAAACCGTCACCTCATCCCGCAAAAAATGAGCCCCTACATAAGAAAATCTCTCAAAAAATAAAAAAAATATAGCTCTCAGAACATGGACACATTAAAACATAATTTTTTTGTTTCAAAAATGATATTATTGTGTAAAACTTTAATAAATGAGAAAAAGTATACATATTAGGTATCGCCACGTCCGTAACAATCTGCTCTATAAAAATGTCACTTGACTGAACCCCTCAGGTGAACGCTGTAAAAATAAATAAATAGAAACTGTGCTAAAACAACCAATTTTTTGGTCACCTTGCCCCATAAAGTGTTATAATGAATGATTAAAAAATCATATGTACCCAAAAATAGTACTAATAAAACTGGCACCTTATCCCCTAGTTTCCAAAATGGGGTCACTTCTTGGGAGTTTCTACTGTAAGGGTGCATCAGGGGGCTTCAAATGGGACATGGCATCTAAAAACCATGTGGAGTTCCTTTTCTTCTGCGCCCTGCCGTGTGCCCATACAGCAGTTTATGACCACATGTGGGGTGTTTCTGTAAACCCCAGAATCTGGGTAATAAATATTGAGTTTTGTTTGGCTGTTAACCATCGATGTGTTAAAGAAAAAAATTGATTAAAATGGAAAATCTGCTAAAAAAGTGAAATTTAAAAATTTGATCTCCATTTTCCTTTAATTCTTGTGGAACGCCTAAAGGGTTAACAAAGTTTGTAAAATCGGTTTTGAATACCTTGAGGGGTGTAGTTTCTACAATGGGGTCATTTATGGGGGTATCCACTATGTAGGCCCCACAAAGTGACTTCATACCTGAACTGGTCCTTAAAAAGTGGGTTTTGGCAATTTTCTTAAAAATTTGAAGAATTGCTTCTAAACTTCTAAGCCTTCTAACGTCCTAAAAAAATAAAATGACATTTCCAAAATGATGCCAACATAAAGTAGACATATGGGGAATGTTAAATAATAAATATTTTATGAGGTATCACTTTCTGTTTTAAAAGCAGAGAAATTGAAATTTAGAAAATTGCGAATTTTTCAAATTTTTGGGTAAATTTGGGATTTTTCCATAAATAAAGGTGAAATATTTTGACTCAAATTTATGACTATCATGAAGTACAATGTGTCACGAGAAAACAATCTCTGAATGACTTGGATAAATAAAGGCGTTCCAAAGTTATTACCACATAAAGTGAGATATGTCAGTTTTGCAAAATTTGGCCTGGTCAGGAAGGGGGCAAATGGCCCGGATGGCAAGTGGTTAAGTAGTCCTATTTCTCCTGGACTCCATGTAATCCGTTCCAGTCTGATAAGGACTCATTTATGACTGATTTCATTTTTGAAAAGTCTGTTTTTCTAAAATCTAAAACTTTTGTTTTTGTGTGGTGGGACTCTTTCACAGTTCTTATATTAAACCACACTGACTGGTGATCACTAGATCCCAAGGTTTCGCCTACAATGACATCATATACCGAATCCCCATTTGTGAATACCAAATCCAAAATGGCCTCCCTCCGGGTTGGCTCCTCACCTACTTGTTGTAGAGATAACCCCAGTAGGGAATTTAGAATATCTGTACTCCTGGTAGAACTTGCTATTTTGGTTTTCCAGTTTATATCTGGAAGATTGAAATCTCCCATAATGATAACTTCTCCTTTCATTGTCATTTTAGCTATTTCTTCAACTAGTAGATCATCTAGTTCTTTAACTTGACATGGTGGTCTATATATCACACCTACACGAGTTACTGCATGGTTAGCAAACTGCAACGTAACCCAAACTGACTCTATGTTGGCCTCATAAATAAGATGTAGATGTTCTTGTTGTGGATCAGGGTGGAGATTACTGTTATTTTTTACATGGAACATGGCATACTGTGTTTTGCCTATTGTCATCAAAAAGAAAATACAGAGCTAGCAAACTTTAACTTGACACTTAAAGGGATATTGCCTCTTTTCTCCTGTCGAAACAGAAGGATGCACAATGTTAAAATCAACATGTCAGCTCCTCCTTTCACCCAATCTGCTCGAGGGAGAGTCAGGCACCCCCCCATATAGATTAGATGGTGCTCAGATCCTGCTGAAATGGGTGGGTTCAGATGACTTTCCTCTAATGTCAATAGACACTGTAATATCAAGTGTGGTATCGTGTGAAATGGATCATCACATGGAGGAGCAAGGGCACCTCCTGTGGGTGACCAGCGAGATGCAGGGTAGTCTGAAATTCTTAGTAGCAGAAGTGCCCCAAGGTTGACCTGTGACTCTGGGGTCCCTGAAGTCATTGTGGATGGGATTACACTGATTGAATGCAGAGTGGATGCAGTGAGCTTTGAGGCTCAATCAAATACTGTAGACTTTTCCTGTTCCTTTCAGATATCCAGGCAGCTATGAAATACCACAGGTGGAAGCATAGGGTGGAGAAGATTATGAAAATGGTGGCTGCGGCAATGAGGGTGGTTTCAGTCCTCACTATGGGCTAATCCCTCTCTCCAGAGGTCCCTGGGCCACTCGGGCAGTTAATGGGCACAACACTTCTTCACCTCAGGGCAGACCCCAGACTTTTGTGAAGTTCCTGTCTGGTGCTGGCTAGGATACCCTTGATTTTGGGATGAGCAGTGTGGTGCGAGGCAGGAGAACAGGAGGTAGATGGTAATGACCAGCTGTAGAGACCACAGACCAGGTCAGCATAATTATGGCAAAATGTAGTCTCTCTTTTATTGACCAGAGAGATAGGAGTCACAGTACAATACACTTCCTGCAGTTTGCAGTCATGGGGTCTTCGATGGGAAGGCCAGTCCGTCTCAGAAGTGTGCTGGGGCACAGAAATGCAATTAACCCTTTCCACATGCAGTAAAGTCTATTGCCATACACATGTGTTTACCTTACCGTCTCAGTCCAGCAAGGCCATTAAAATGGTTCTCAACCTTCTGTAAATATTTAAAATTTTCTTCCCTCAGGGAATAATCCTTAGTAAAGTTTCTGTTCTTCTGCTTTAGTTTTCCACTCTTAGGAATGGTGTTTTCATGGATAAGGCTTCTGTTTTGGCCTACTTTTAAGTTTTGGACGGGTCTTTACTCTAGATCTGCTGGCTAGAAGGATAAGGCTTCTGTTTTGGCTTACTTTTCAGTTTTGGACAGGTCTTTACTCTAGATCTGCTTGCTAGAAACTAGAAAGCAGGGCCAGAGACCAAGAACCACCAATTTAATTGTTTCTTATTGATATAACTTTGTGGGATACACAGTGCACAGATCATCTCAGTAAACATTTTAACAGATTGTAAACCATAGCATTAACTCTTAAGCAGTGAACCACCGGGTTACTGCATCTACGGTAGGTAGGATATGTGTGTCCGTTACATACTGAAGCCTAGCTCCCTCTTCTAGACAAGCTGGACCTAGGTAGTGAATACCAGTTGTACTCAGGCGGTGATATAGAAGTGGCTGTAATTTGGCACAGTTGCATGTATCTCATTAGACTGAATTCCCACAAATGAAGTGGGGGTGCATCTAAGAAATGCATCAATTACTGCCCTGAGGAGCAAAGCTAGGACTCCATAGGAGCAGCACAGAAGTGATGGAGGTAAATTACTGCACACATATTAATCTCATTATATATACAGTGTGTATATATATATATATATATATATATATGGCTCTAGTAGCCTAGGTTGGTTATTAAAGGGTTAAGATTTCTCAGCCATAGTATACCGGCAGACCGGTTCAATAACTCTGTCAGATGGTATATTAGAATGGTGTAGCCCCGGAGCGCTGCGCTCATACACCGCAGAGAAGTCTTCAGAGCATCGAGCTGTCAATAACTCTGAAATTATCATCATCATCAAAATGTGCAGTGCTTTGTGAAAGTTTTCAAGCCCCCTCCCTCTGGGGTAAGTAGAGGTAGGTAGCTTTTAGTTTGCCTGGAGGGATAAGGATGTATAGTCTAGAGCAGCGATTCTCAACCTGTGATTGAGGGGTACAGGCCACAGGTTGAGGGGGGATGTTGGGAGTTCCTTCCGACCTTCAACGGTATAGCCTTCCATCATAAGGGGATTGGTATTACTGGTCGCACTATAAGGGGTAATTTTTTCTACTGGCAGCACTATAAGGGGGCATTAACACTACTGGGGCAATATAAGGGGGCATTAGCACTACTGGGGCACTACAAGGGGGCATTAGCACTACTGGCAGCACTATAAGGGGGCATTAGCACTACTGGGGCACTATAAGGGGGGCATTAGCACTACTGGCAGCACTTTAAGGTGGCATTAGCACTACTGGGGCACCATAAGGGGCATTAGCACTACTGGGGCACCATAAGGGGGCATTAGCACTACTGGGGCACCATAAGGGGGCATTAGCACTACTGGGGCACCATAAGGGGGCATAAGCACTACTGGGGCACCATAAGGTGGCATTAGCACGACTGGGGCACTACAAGGGGGCATTAGAACTACTGGCAGCACTATAAGGGGGCATTAGCACTACTGGGGCACTATAAGGGGGGCATTAGCACTACTGGCAGCACTATAAGGTGGCATTAGCACTACTGGGGCACCATAAGGGGCATTAGCACTACTGGGGCACCATAAGGGGGCATTTGCACTACTGGGGCACCATAAGGGGGCATTAGCACTACTGGGGCACCATAAGGTGGCATTAGCACTACTGGGGCACCATAAGGGGGCATTAGAACTACTGGGGCACCATAAGGGGGCATTAGCACTACTGGGGCACCGTAAGGGGGCATTAGCACTACTAGCAGCACTATAAGGGGGCGATAGCACTACTGGCGCACTATAAGGGGGCATTAGCACTACTAGCGCACTATAAGGGGACATTACCACTACTGGCGCACTATAAGGGGAAATTACCACTACTGGGGCACCATAAGGGGGCATTAGCACTACTGGGGCACCATAAGGGGGCATTAGCACTACTGGGGCACCATAAGGTGGCATTAGCACTACTGGGGCACTACAAGGTGGCATTAGCACTACTGGGGCACCATAAGGGGCATTAGCACTACTGGGGCACCATAAGGGGGCATTAGCACTACTGGGGCACCATAAGGGGGCATTAGCACTACTGGGGCACCATAAGGTGGCATTAGCACTACTGGGGCACCATAAGGGGGCATTAGCAGTACTGGGGCACCATAAGGGGGCATTAGCACTACTGGGGCACCATAAGGGGGCATTAGCACTACTGGGGCACTATAAGGTGGCATTAGCACTACTAGGGCAGTACAAGGGGGCATTAGCACTACTGGCAGCACTATAAGGAGGCATTAGCACTACTGGGGCACTATAAGGGGGCATTAGCACTACTGGCAGCACTATAAGGGGGCATTAGCACTACTGGGGCATTATAAGGAGGCATTAGCACTACTGGGGCACTATAAGGGGGCGATAGCACTACTGGCGCACTATAAGGGGACATTACCACTACTGGGGCACTATAAGGGGGCATTAGCACTACTGGGGCACTATAAGGGGGCATTAGCACTACTGGGGCACTATAAAGCTGTATTAATACTATTGAGGGCATTATAAGAGGACATTTTTTTTCTACTAGCAGCACTATAAGGGGGCTTTGGTACTACAAGAAGGACTATAAGGGGGATTTTCTTTTTCTTCTGGGACACATTATGGATGTGTTATTACTTCTGGGGGCACTATAGGCGGGCACTTTTACCACTGGGTGCATTATGGGTGGCTCTACTACTATTGGAGGCACTTTAGTGGAATTTTTATTACTGAAGGCATTATGGTGGGCTCTGCTACTAGCAAGGGCACTATAGGGGTAATTGTTACTGCTGTGGGGCATTATGGTGGGCTCTATTAGGAATATTATTACTACTATGGGCACTAAAGTGCATTATTACTTCTGGGGCACAATAGGGACATTATTACTATTGGGGGGCATTGTATGGGGCACTATTACTGCTAAGTGCACTCTGGGAGAGAATTATTACTATCGGTGGGACTTTTGGGACACAGTATCACCTTAGAACAATTATTTCTGGGGGACGCTTTGTTTAAGGCACAATTTTGCTGGGTGCAATTATTTTCGAGGGCACCAGGTGCCAATAATTATTGAAGGGGTGCTATCTGTGTTGTAATAGTATTTTCAGGGGGATTACTCTTTTTCTATGTGCAAAGTTCTGTATCTTTGTGCAAATTGAGCAGCCATTGGCCCCGCCATATTGGCCAAGTTTCGACTGCATGCAGGGGCCAATATGAAAATGATATTCACCTCAACATGAGGACCATAGGCAGAAGTCATGGGGCCACCTAGCAAAACCTAGCATGGGCGCCTCTGTCCCACCCAGTTTCCCAGTACGCATTGGACAATAACTCCCAGGCAGGGGCGTAACTACCATAGCGGCACACCATGCGACTGCTATGGGGCC